>NC_059365.1:5215000-5370000 GCF_019703515.2 Myxocyprinus asiaticus | reverse complement strand
AGAGATATATACTGAAAGAACATATGAGGAACAATGTAGTTTAGAAGGTTTTCTGAATGCAATCAAATCCTCACCACTGCATGATATACTAACTATCTCCCTCGCTTCTCTTAGGACAAGACAAGTGCACTGAGCCTGAGCAATGTTGCTGGTGTCTTCTATATTCTGGTTGGTGGATTAGGGCTTGCTATGATGGTGGCGTTGATAGAGTTCTGTTACAAGTCTCGCGCAGAAGCCAAAAGGCTGAAACTTGAAAAGAACGCCCAAAACTATAAGCCAGCCCCGCCAGCTAACACTCAGAACTTTGCCACGTACCGAGAGGGCTACAATGTGTATGGCACAGAAAGCGTAAAGATCTAATGGTAATGCTCCGACACTATAGCTCGCTGTGTGTTGTGGTTTTTGTGTTTGTGTTGTGGTGCTTTTCTGTGTCATTATTTCAAGAAAATGTAATCGAATGAAAAGTGGAACAGATTTCTGGCTGGTGTTCCATACACTGGCATGTTTTCAAATGGTTGCCTCAGTCAGACGTTGGTACAGCGTTCAGTTGAAACAAATTCTGTTCGTATTTATATTCTGGAAGGAGTGAACTATATCCATGTCCTACAAGTGTCATATGGTCCAGAAAAATATTTAACAATAAAAACATACTGCAGAAATGGGTAATTAATAGCAAACAATAGGATGAAGATTCTAGAAACATTCATTCTGATGTCTTTTGACTGAATCTGATGGTTAACTGAATCATCATATGAAATAAGCAATTGGCAGTCTGATTACAAAGTAGTTAATTACTGAAATCGAATGAATTTTTAAGTCAAAAAAGCAGTGTAAGGCATTTTATTTTTTAATTCTTGTAATCGGATTACAAGTAGAAATTAGTTACAATTACTTTTCAATGATGTAATCAGTAACCTGATTACAATTTGAAAGGATTAATTTGCAGTGTATTACTTTTTGAGTATATTACCCAAAACTGATCATTTCATGAGGAAATTTGAGATTTCTTTTCACTTTCAAATTGTTGTCATGTCCTTTAGAAGGTATACCAACTCATGGTTGAAAAAAAAAAAGAATAGAATTATGTTTTGCTTAAAATAACTATATTTTTTTGCATTATTTTCATGACTGTTTTCATGAACATGGGGTTATTTTTAACAGGCGTTTAATAGAAGGTAAAAGACACTGTAATCTTTACCAGCGCGAGAACATGTAGTACGTAAAAAAACGAAATGCTGGAAAAATTACTGATATGACCGATACGCACAGGATTATAAATCACAGACAAGCTCTGGTGATTATTACATTACCCAACGTCCTCATATAAAACTAATCCTGTCCAAAAATGGCTTTTAACACATATACTGCCTACTATTACCTTACATTATAAAAATAGAAGACTGAATAAGTTAAATGTTGTTCCCAAAGAGTGATTTTCTATAATGCATATTTCTATATACACATTTCTAATGTTGTCTGTGTGTTCACAGATTCAGAGCCCTGCAGCGTTGCCGTGTGATGATTATGATGAGAGACCTTGAGACGGCTGGATCTTTCAGAGGGGTCGCGCGCCCCTCTCGCCCACTCTCCATACACACATGAACCCCAGCCTCTCCTGCCCACACGGACGCAGCACGCTAATCAAAGACGACAAAGACCAGCGTGGACTGTCGGAAGAATTGGATACGTTTTCTTCAGTGCCTTATGGAATATTCAGAGAATCACACTGATGCAAACTCATTGTAGAAACATTGCATCGCTCGAATCACACAAACGAACGGAATGCCATCGTCATTATCTGTGAACTAAACTCCGAACACACCTATCTCCATGAAAACTGAGAAATAAAGCCATCACTTGTGATCTTAGCACATTGAAAGAGTTTTGTGGAGCCTGGATGGCAAGCAAATGGGGGACATGCTTGTAATCCATCAACTGTAAATTTGCTTTCACAATCATTAAATCAATGTATTAATTTATCAGATTTTGGATTTCAATCACAGATCAGGATCATTGTGAGTCAGTTCAATATGTTGAATATTGTGTGGTAGGCTACTATATTCTTTTGCCTGATCTATAATTTTCAATAATTCTACAGGAACTTCTAGGTCTGATGCTATAAAACCTATTTGGCCAACAATAATTCTCACATTTGACTTGCAAAAGACCAAAAATCACCTCCGAGTTACATCATTTCATTCATACACTAATGAACACTCTTGACACATACTTATCAACATAAACTTTTGAGATTTTTGTAGTTGTCAATGCATACTGTACAAGAAACTGAAGCTATGAAATGGATCACATTATTGTAGAAACAGAAATCCACAAAATGGCTTTTATGATGTAGTATTTTATTACCTCACAGTTTTCCGAATATAAATCGCACATGAAATCAAGCTTTGAGATTTAGTTTTCTTTGATGAGCATTATTAAGTGTTTGGTGAGTTATTTAGAAAACAAACTAGGATTAAGAACATTTACAATAGATTTATAAAAGGAAATAAAAGGGGATGCTTGGTACATTTACATTTTGCTGTAACATTTTGTGTTGGAGAGATAAGAATAAACTGTGATTCCGTGGGATTCGGGATAAGAGGGATCTCGAAAACATGGACAGGTAGTTTTATAATGAAAACAAATGGACAACAAAACTAAATGAGCTGTACATTTCTAGTGAAAGATTCACAAACGAGTGACTGAATTCCCAAATGTTCTATGTGCATGTGAAAACTCGTGATTGCAGAATAAAACTTGCGACTTCCATTAGCCTAGATTCTAGAGGGTCACTAGAAAGTCATTTTCAGCTTTCATATTTTGACCTGTTCCTTACCTGTAAAACTGCACTTCAGCCCAGAGTTCACGATCAAGCGTCAAAGTAAAAACTGCATGCGTGGATGTCATTTCCCGAGCCCTGAAGGTGAGGCTTTGTACAGAGAATTTTAATACATTTTGTAAATAAAAAAAACAAAACCCCAAAAAAAAGCAGCATTGAAAAAGTTTATTTTTTTGTCTTGTTGTATCAATGGGTCTCATTCACTAATAAATGCATAGGCCTACAAGTGCAAAGTTCTCAAGCAAAATTTCCGCCATCTTTAATTTGTTCTTTCCCTCGTTAATGAATCCGGGTTCTTCTAAATGAGGGAGCACGTGTTCGCAGTTAGTAATTTGCATAACATGCCCACAAACTCCTAACAAGCACTTTCGACATTAAAGTGCAGGATAAGAATTATAGGGATCTACAATTTAATTCTCCTTTGTTAAAATGCTAATTCTTGATACTGTATCAGTAAATACATTTGCACTAGTCAACATTAGTTTCATTCATCATATCAAATATTTTATCATTATTTGCAGAAATAGCATTCCTTGATATCAAATATGGAATTTCAACTAGTAAAAAGCAGGATTATTGCTATAAACCTAATTTCTTGTTATAAAAATGATACCATTACCTATGGAAATACCAATTTTTGATCAAAAATTTATTTTTTACTAGCAAAAATCTGTAAGAGCATTTTACTAGTAGAATTTCACAATGATCTTTCACTCCTGTTCAAAACACAATTACAGATATCTGAAAATTAATGTCTTACTAGATGAAATTCCAATTTCACATATCTGTTATGTAATGCTTACTTGCAAAAACGCTTATCTTTTAAATAAATTATAACATTGTTACTAGTGCAAATGTCTATTCCTGATATCAGCAATTGAATTACAACTTAAACATGCAATCAAGTATTTTGGTTTTCATTAGCGGCAGTTAATTACAGATATCTTTAATGGTATTGTAACGAGTAAGAAAGCCTTTTAAGATATCTTTAATTACTCTATTTATTAACATCTGAAATCAATTTCCAAATATCTAAAAAATTAAATCCAACATGTTGTAATACATTTACAGATATCAATTCAATTGTTGATATCAGGAATGGATATTTGCACTAGTAAAAATGTAATTATTGAAATTATATATATATATATTGTTTTACTACTAAGACATACATGACAGTGTTGGGAGGGTTACTTTTGAAATGTATTCCACTACAGATTACAGAACACATGCTGTAAAATGTAATTTGTAACATATTCCGTTAGATAACTCAAGGTCAGTAACGTATTCTAAATACTTTGGATTACTTCTTCAGCACTGGTAGATTTTTTCACTTGTTTGGACTATAAAAACTCTGCCAGTACAGTGTAACAAAATATACTTACATTAAAAATAAATTTTCTGATATTCTGATAAAATATATGTATGATCGAACGTGGATTTTCTTGATAAAAATTTTTTAAATGTAAAAAGGCTAGAAACAGCATTTTAGCTTAGCATAAAGCTAAATGTTCACATTACAATTTACACAAACATAACTATTTCTGCTGCTCCAAACTTACTTCAGTAAGTTTTAAGAGTGTACACTACAACATAATTTATCAATGACGTCACATCCATCTTTTAAACAATGTGAAAGCACCCTCTGTCTGCTCGTATGAATGAAACACATCATAAGAAAGTGTTTCACCGCTGTTCAAATGCACTTTGGATCGCATCATTTATATGTATAAATGTTTTCCATCTGAAAGGACTAAATATTAAATGAAACAAATGACAATAAAATGCAAAGTAATCTCTTCAGTAATCAAAATACTTTTTGAATGTAACTGTATTCTAATTACCAATGATTTAAATTGTAACTGTAGTGGAATACAGTTACTTATATTTTGTATTTTAAATACGTAATCCCATTACATGTATTCCGTTACTCCCCAACTATGATAGCTGATATGTGAAATTGTAATTTAAACTAGTAAGAAACTAATTATAGAGATTTGTAATTGTGTTTTGAACAGGAGTCAATTACAGATCATATAAAATTCTACTAGTAAAAACGCAATTACCGACATCAATAATTACGTTATTACTAGTCGATTTCCACAGGTAATGCCGTAATTTTTTAAAATGACAAGTTAATGTTTTTACTGATAGATACATCACCCAGACATCGATTTGACTTGTTTGTTTACATTTGGAAGACGTATTTTTAGGTTGTTTGCTCATCTGCAATACGTCTATAAGACGTTTCCTCTCGGATGTCAACAAGACATTCAGCAGATGTCTTTGAGATGTCTATGATTTGGAATGATTGAAAATCTGGTCATTGTAAGATGTTTAGCAGATGCTAATAAGAATGTAATGCTTTCCAGATGAAAAGATCTATAACAGACATCTCGGAGATGTACGTTTTACTATCTGGGCACTCAATTTTTATACTTTGAAATAAGACTTATTGTAGTGTCACTTACTCCGATCAGCCACAACATTGAAACCACCTGCCTAATATTGTGTAAGTGCCCCTCATGCAATTTTAGTTATTCAATTTATAATAAAAAATATATTTTAAAAAAAATCCATGTTTTTAGGGCCTTGAGAAATTTAAGTGCAAACTTATTGAGTCATGAATGTGACTCAGTAAGCATGTAGTGCACAAGTTGTATGTTTGTTATAAGACTTATAATTATTGTAAAAAAAAAAAAAAAAAAAAATAGGAGTTATTATAAAAACCTTCATAATGGGCTTGGAAAACAGCTTCAGGGGTCTGAACTTGGGTATAACTTGTGTTTTAAAGACACAAGAATGAAACAAATACAGCCACTGAGTGGGGTAAGATGAGCCAGTTTTTGCTTTCGTTTACCTCTAGGCAAGGAGAAATTAGATAGTTCAAGCTGATACACATAATTATATTTAAAGATGTCCACTATCATATATCTTTTTTTTTATAGAGATCAGTTTTAAACTTCCATGTAGAAAATGTACTTTAACACACACACACACACACAAAAAGGAATGTCACAGGAAAATCACAGAAATGTTAACAAAACTGGGGCGTGACGCATCGTACCCATTCTCACTAGTATATCACATTTTGTATAACATGTAAACAAAGACTTCAGAGGAACATTTCAGTAACAATTTCAAACTCCTGACCAAAGCATGGCAATTTGGTTCAAAATATGTAGAGATTGTGGTTTTGCAAATGCCAAGAGAATGCCATAAAAACAACAAGACAAGGTATACACTAAGAAAACTATTTTATTTAGAAAAAGCATACACTTTGTTGACTTTGCCAGATAAAAACTCCATTAAGTTGTTTGGAAAGTCATGAATCGTTTCATTTTTAGTCCATTTATTTACGGGAAAAATCCAGCTTGTCATTCTTTATACAAATCTTTTAAAAACGTGATTGAACACACAAAGAAAATTAGGTGGTGTACAACTGAAATTAAAGTAACAGAAAATGTCTTATTACATGGAACTATTTTATTTCTGTATACATAATATACAAATAGAAGAGCAATTGTACTGCTTCAAACACCTAGCCTAAATATCACGTGAATTAAAAGGAAGAAAAAGAATTCAAGAAACCTAATCAAGGCGAAGTTGCAGTGTTTTCTTTTTTACTTAAAAAAAAAAAAAAATAGGAAGGTCAAAGGTCATAAAAACGCAAGCATTTGAGAGCAACACCAATTCAACCTGAATCTGTTTGTGAAGCAAGCAGCACATTGTGCTAAATATTTAAAGGAAACAAACTTTCAGTGAAGTACTGAAAATATCACAATAAAAATGGCAGATTAAAATACGAGCTACAATGTTTCTAGGCAAAACAACAGAAGTTTGGATGCAGGCAAAATTCCTTAGTGTGTGAAAGAATCCTCTTTCCAGACAGTGACGGGAGAAAGGAATTAAGACGCTGACATTTTTGAGAAATTTGGGGATGATGAATTCTGCAGCCAGCAGCGCATCACAGCAGGGAAACTGGTGAAGAGGAACAGCCTTCAGTTAACGCAACTCACAAACCTGTCCCTTTCATAACGTGCAACTTCTGCATTATTAAATAGCAGATTGTAAATCAATTACCCTCAATTTTATTTAATTAAATGCTCTTTTTATTATTCATTGAGCCATGTCATAATTCTTAAAGGGAATGTTTACCCAACAGTGAAACTTATGTCATTTCCTCACGCTTAAGGTGTTCTGGGTGAACTATACCTTTAACCCTTTAAGCTCTGAAGGGGTTTTTAAAGATTTCCTGTTTCAGTGGCATACCCAAAATTAAAGGCTTATAACCCACAAAAAAAACAAAAAAAAAAAAAAAAAGTCAAGTGTTTGGTATCACTGTAAAGAAAACGTATCTAATTTTTTTAATGATATTGATTATGATACATTTTCTGAGTCTCTCAGCCTAAGAAACTCCTGAAAAATAAATAAATAAATAAAAATAGCCCAAAATGTACTTTTTTCCAATATATTTCTGATTTGACACTATATCTCTGGGTGTTAATAAGGTTGCTCCGTAAAACTTTTGTGTTGATACGACAAAGCAATCAAAAGTTACAGCATTAAAAATATAATTTATCAAAGTGTCCAAAAATGTCTCCATGTGTCCAAAAGCCTGTCCAAACAAATAAAACTGATAAATAAAATAAAACAAATAATTGAACATAATAACTAGTTACACATGCAAACACAACAATGACTAAATGTTTGCATTGCATGGAGACATGATTTTAGAAATGAGATTTCACAGAATGAGTTTCATTCTGTGCCATTTGAGTCATCACTGAGTCTGTGTCATTTACATACGTAACATTGTGCTTTGTGGATTATCTAATGATCTATGCATCCGATTACCTTGTATGTGGGCTCAATTGAAAGATAATCACCTCCTCTAAGTAATGGTATGTCATTTTTTAATATTCTGTTTAAGTTACAAGCAAAAACGCGGCATATATGCAACACCAACATAATTTTTTTATAAATTATCAAAACGAAACACTTCTGATTTGTCTGAAAATTTCAAAGCACTTTTTCAGTTTTGGACATAATGCCTTCATGCATTGGAAAGGAGAGCTTCTAAGCTTTCAAACCATACCTATTTTGTGTTGGTCAAGACTGCAGTTATTAATGTTACAATTTTTTTTATTTATTATTTATTCTTGTGGGCCCATCTGAGCTTAAAAGGTTAATAAAAAGCAACGTCTCCAAAAGGCAATATTCATATTGCTTAAACCACTTTCACTGCATTAATAATAAAAGGCTCACCTTGAGTGTCAGCATACATTATCTGTGCTTTTCTGATGATTTATGGGTGATACATATTAAGGAAAAACATGCTATGTTAAACACATCAATGTAAACTGCGAGGTGAGTTTGGACTAATACACACTAGTCAGTCAACTATGAACAACAAAATTATTTTGTACACTGTGTTGTTGTGATGAGCACACTTGTGTGTTTAAGTCATGCAAGGATATTGTTTCTTGTCTTCTTTAGCACCGGTGCCATCTCTCTTCTTTTCTGATTTCTCTTTGTCATGCCTGGATTCCTGCACCACAACAAACAGCACACAAATACAGTAAACATAAGAGCATTTCTGTCAGTTTGAAGAGAATAAAGGGAATTTTTTGTTTTATGTAAATCCAGATTACTGGTTGCCAGGTGGCTGCATAGCTGTTCTGAGAGGTTTTTAGTGTGTTGCTATGCTAGGAGGGTGCTAGGGTGCACAGGATGTTGCTAGGGTCTCGTGGGTGGTTTCTAGGGCATTACCAGATGGCTGAAAGGGTGCTAAGTGTGGTTGCTAGGGTGTTCAGAATGTTTTAGTGCATTGCTCTATGGTCGAAAGGTTCTAGGTGGTTGTTAGGGCATTGCGAGGTGGCTGCTAAATCAAAAGATTCCACATCCTAGTCTATATGATATTCTGGTCCCTCTACTCTACTCCACAAACCACATTATTTTAAGTAGTCTGGGGCACAAACGGTACGGAACGAGTTACACATTAAAATGTTAAATTCAGGATTAATTTGAATAAACCCCTAAACCTAAGCATGAGCAACAGTCATAATGATTCATGCATTAGCCAACAGCTCTAATGAAAGACACATTCAGTTGTTCTGGTATAGCAGGACAGTCAGTCACAGACCTTTTTGCCTCCAGAGGTCTTCTCTGGTTTGGCCAGATCACTCTTGTCCTTGCTGGTAGACTTGGAGCGTTTGCTGTTGTCCTTGTCGTTGGATTGTGGCGATTCAGAGGGGCTGGCGCTCTTGCTGTGTTTGGAGGAGTCTGTGTAGAGAGCGCAAGAGAGAGAGAGCAGCCAAGTGAGGCAGATAACACAACAGCCAAGACCCCACGGGGAGAGCTTTCTGATTGCCTCCATCACAGAGAAAGAGAACTTTCTGATTTACTAGCTCGCCTCTTCTGCTCTCGGCAGCAGGCAAAACAAATTTAAAAGACAGGCATTATCGACTCACTCATTCCATTTTCATCTTTGCGGCGCTTGGCTTCCTGGCTCATCTCGCGTTCGTTGTTAGAGTAGTCCTAGTCAAATCAAAAATCACAGTTGTCAGTTTGAGCTCCTTTTCACCTTTCACCAAGCATTCAATAACTGCTGCTTACACAAACCAGTCAGTGTTGTTTGAAGCTTCTCTCAAGACACCTGAGAATTGACCCTTTTCACAGAGTTCCATGAAGTATTTCAACTTTAATTTAGCAGGGTAAATATAGCAAACCAGTCATCACTGCTGCAAGAAAGTCACTACACAACCTTCTCCGAGTTATTTTAGCGACATGATTAAAGATAACATTTAAATTGTGTAAAAATCCCTCATAAAACCTTTTATGATGGATTTATTTTCAATTATGAGGATGAGGCTTTCTGCATGAATAAGGTACACAATAGGGGCCTGAAACTAGAGATCAACCAATATGGAGTTTTTACAACCGATTAGTTTTGTTTACATGTCCGATAACTGATATGCAGAACCGATATTTAAGGTGCACAATAGAGCCTGAAACTAGAGACCAATCAACATGGATTTTTTACAACCGATACCGATTATTTTTGTTTACTTGTCCGATAACTGATATGCAGAACCGATATAAAAGGTACAAAATAGAGCCTAAAAACTAAAGATAGACCAATATGAATTTTTCTTTTTTTTTTTTAACCAATACAGATTAATTTTATGTTTACATGTCCGATAACGGATATGCAGAACTGATATACATTGCATTCAGAAAGTATTCTGACCACTTAATTTTTTTCACATTTTGTGAAAAATCAGTTTTTTGCTTTGTCATTATGGTATATGGTGTGTAGATTGATGTGAAAAAAAATCACATTTAAAGCATTTTAGCATAAGGCTGTGTAGGATTATCCATGAACTAAGCCATCAAATGAACACAACACTACATTTCACAGATCAGAGAGATCCCCCACCAAGCCATTAGAGAGTCATAAAAATGAATCCATTTTGCCTAAATTGCTGAAGGAGACCGTCTCCACCATTCCTGCTTAATCTCAAACTAGGGTTTGTAATGACAGAGCTAACCCATATGGACAACCCTTCTTTGTTCCACAAACTTAAACTCTCTGTAAGACCAAATGGCCAAGACAGACTTTGTGACCTTAAATGCATAAATCCGCAGCCATATCAGGAAATGGAGACTCATGAAGGAATCCATGAACGTTGTACCTTCACTGAGTTAACCCTCTTAAATGTACAGAATGCATTTAAACTTACAATGTACACAATACCTAGCCTTGCTAGATAATTCTGAAAATTACTTTGACCTGTGATTACTTTCATAACTGACAAATTAATGATTATAGCCTGATGTACCTTTTAAAATGTGTAGTGATTTGTAATCACTTCTAACTAACAAATCAATAAGTATAATTGTTAATCTTGTATTATTCATCTCATTCTACTAAGAATGATAACTAACTTGATAATATACCCTGACAATCAGGTTTCTAATAACGTGTAATGTTTTAACCATGTTGTAAAACCAATGAATTAACCAGTATGATTGGTAATCAGGGATTTTCATGTTTTGTTACTTACACATGTAATACTCATGAAAGTATGTCAGTGTTAGTATGTAAATGCTTGCTTGTTTACGTAGAGAAGGTTGATGACAACGAATGTCATGTCTCTTGCAACGTTTTCAAGATAAAAAAGTTCATGATTAAACATTCACTATTTTGAGCGGGAATCAACTGTGAAGAGGACAGACCAGTCGACCATGTGACTCTGAAAAGCCACTTCTGATTGGCTCAGGACACATTTGGGGTGCGGCCAATTTCAGTTCAAAAGTTCCTAAACAGGAAGGACACGCTCTCTTACTTTCTTCGCTGCTTCTCTTGCTTTTCACTGCAGCTCTTCAGCTCCAGATCCTCCAGGCCATGTAGAGTTCAGGAAAACTCGGGACCCGGAGTCCCGAGGAAGCCTCTCACTCTCTGCTCTACGGTTCAGACACCCAACGGGAGTCGTGAGTCCTCCTTGCAGAAGGCCTCGCTTCATCCAGACAACAAACTATCAGCGATCATAACAGAGTCCAAGACATTGACGAAACGAACTTTCTTCAAACGCCAAAGAACCAAGCAACACAAGGAAACGCAACGACACGCAAGTACATCTCCAGACTTTTGCTCAAAGTGTTGGTGAATTACTTAAATACTTTGGGTAATCCGATTGCAAATCGATGTAGACTCAAAGAAGGATAGATGGTTCTTAAGGCAATGTCAACAGACTCTATGTATTGATCTTTATTTCACATTCTGTCACTACTCACCAACCTGTTTCATGTTGTATGTGTTAGATTAGTTTTATGTTTAGAATAGCAATAAAGTTTGTCTGTATTTAAAGATAATTTGACTGTGGTATATTTTGATAAATAATTACATCCCTGTTTTTTAAAGGATTTCGCTTCAAAGCTGTACCTAAATATGTGTAATATTATTTTCAATAAGCCATGAGAATAATAATACTCCAATAAGTGAATTAACCATAATTCCCTTATTAAAGCTAATTCCTTACAGTAGAAATTGTGAGCGGACACAACAAGATGTTGTATTACAATTTTAATGGTGGAGAATTTTATTCAGACAAATAATCTAGTTATTTGTCATTTATCTAATTTATAGTGGTTGTCGAATGCGACTAATTCCATTATAAATTTCCTAACATAATAATGTAGAATAAGAACAGTTTAAATTAATTCCTAGCTCACACATACTGTTTCCCTAAATATATTGGTGGTCGAATGCGTGCAAAGATCTAAATTAGTTATTTGATGTAATTTGCTACAGCTGCAACATAACAAAATGTGAAAAAATTGAAGGGGTCTCGATACTTTCTGAATGCTCTGTAAAAGGTACACAACAGAGCCTGAAACAAGACATCGACCAAAAGTGTTTTTTTTTTGTTTTTTTATAACCGATATCTAAGGTGCACAATAAGGCCTGGAACTAGAGATAGACCACTATATATATATATATAGTAATAATATTATATATATATATAGTAATAATATTATATATATTTAATTTTTTTAAACAACCGATACCGATTGTTTTTATTTAAATGTCTGATAACCGATATTAAATCTTAAACCTTTTTGCACAATGGTAACTCAAAATCATAATGCAGTTTTATTTTCTAGCAATAAATGTTAAATAAACAATTAAATTGGCAACATTAATAAAATACAACATTTAGCACTTTTCACTATTGACTGCCATAAAACGTCTCTTTTTTTTTTTTTTTTTTTTACTGTTGGAACAAAAGGGAACGCCACAATAAAACTGATCTCCAATTTTACCTCTACATGCCAGCTATTTACCCCGTTTACTTTCTATAGTTTATTTTTGTATTCCAAACCCGGAAATGTGAAAAGGGCCCATAGTGATTTATAAACTGATAGTACATGGAATTTCCCTGATTTCCTCTCTATGCCCTCACCCCATTCCCAAACCCTTTTGTAAACGGAACATCACAGACAGAGCAACTCACTCGTTTTCTGTCCTTCTTATCCTCCTTTTTCTCCCTCTCTTTGGAGCGGTCCCTGGATTTGTCAGAGTCTTTCTTCTCCTCGTCCTTCTCTTTGCTCTTAGACAGGGCTGTGCTGTGGTTAGGGTGGTGCTGGGGGTGGGATGGAGAGATAAAACAGGGTTAATGCTTCACAGGAGGACAGATAGAGCTCTCACAGCGGCCTGCTGTCACTTCATTAGCACGCTACATTAGTTGCACTCACCTTCCCATGAACCTCACAGTGCTATCAGACACACCCACAGGATGTCCAAGCACTCCATTTAAAAGTTCATGGACTCAACTAAAGTCCCTGTCACATGACTCACATCAGGGTGAGTAAACATGTAACATGGTCAACAAACAAAGCTAAGAGTACTTTTATTTAAAGCTAAATGCATGATCACATCAGAAAAAATATTATTTAATTTAGCAAGTCATGTCAAAGGGCTTAAAGTGTAACTATTCCCAAATGGACTAACAAATATTTAATCTCCTTAATCTTCAAACACGAAGTACCAAGTAATATTGTTATGATCCATATGAAAAATCTCAATGCTTCTCAAAAATGGAAAACTATTCAGAAACATAAGAAAACATGGCAATGAAGACCTTTTGAGATAGGGAAACATTCATAAGAAATTAACCAACTGAATTATTTTGCAGAGCAAATAAATGAAAGTGTATGAAAAGTGATGATTAAATAAAAAAAACACAGGAAAGCAGAATAAACTAATTGTGCTGTGGACATGTTGACGTTTATTCGACCCTGACATCAAAATCTAACAAAGAAATTGACAAAATTGAGTGTTTGAGGACTGGACAAGCACATTTTCTGCCAACTAGACAAATCGGTTTGACGTGCTTCAGCACTGTACCACGAAAAGACAAGCCAGCTCTCTACAAATAACAATATTCAATACTAGTGGGCGACAGTGTGTTTCATATTGGCAGATGAAGATGATAATATCTTGAGAGCAGGGTGGGCGATATAATATCAATATATTTACTATATAATAATAATAATAAATGTACAATAATCAAAATATAACTCAATTTAAAGGGATATTCTGTGTTTAAGACAAGTTAAGCTCATTCAACAGCATTTGTGGAATAATGTTGATTACCACAAAAAATTCACACTGCTCAATTTTTTAAAAAAAAGGTACAGTAGGGCACTTACAAAGGAAGTAAATGGGGCCAGTCCATAAACAGTCAAATACAATTTTATTGAATCATGTTAACATGTAAAACATCTTTTGGCTATACTTTTGAAACCATGTATGTTTTAACATTTATGGACTGACACCATGCATTCCATTGTAAGTGCCTTACAATGTACCCACGATTTTAGCTTTTTAATAAATAAACAAGGGACTAGTCTGAATTGTTTTGTTGTTGTAATCAACAATCATTATGCCACAAATGCTGTTAATTGAGCTTAACTTGTTTTGAACCTGGAGTATTTCTTTAATAATGGCAGATGATATGTAAACAAAACTGCTGAAACTGAATTACCATTTTTCATCATATTTAATCAATATTGTTACTCAAGTCAACATAAAACTCTCAACTTCTGTAATGTGACGGATTTCTAATCAAAACAGTATATTCAACAAGAAAAAATATAGGACTATTTTATTTATTTGGTGACATCAGCTGAAGTATTTTCAGAGGCGGAGCAAGCTAATAAATTTTTCTGAAAGATTACGAAGAATTTGTTTGGAATAAGACCAGGAAAACATATAAACAGGGTTTATTTTGATTTCCTGTATCAAATATCTGAAAATAAAATCATGTGCATTATGCATTGCCAAAGTGAAATTGGCCAATACAATAATCTTAAGCCAGGCAAATATCAGCCGATTAACTGGCCTACCTAATTTATTGGTCTACCAACATTTAATATTATGTCCTTTATTATGTGGCAGGCTTTAGCAGTGTGCACTAAGCCCTGAAATGCATCACAAAGTATCAGAACACAGAAGTTGCTAATTCAAAGCATGCATTCAGGAGCTACACTCATCTGTTGTGGGCTGACTACAGTGTAATTCTCAGCAATTGACAGGCGAAGTCTAAAAATAAACCTGCTGCAAAGATCATAAATGTCCATTAATGAAGACTGTTCATGAATATGCAGGTGGCACAAGGTATACAAGTCTAATTTTATACTTAAGTCCACACAGGCTGACAAATGCATGAAACGTAGTAATTAAACTGCCCACATCATCGTGTCCAGCGTCGCTTAGTTCTTAACAAAAGGGACTTTAAAAAATAGGAACAACAATCTGTCGATGCCTTGTTCATAAGAAGCATTAAAAAGTTCCAGCTGGAACTCATCCATACAAAATAACTAAAAACTTTAACAGATGCTCCGAGCAGAAACTTAAAAGATGAAGGTTTAAAAAAAATGTAATTAGCTCAAAATCTTTGAGAAAAGTGTTGAAACGGGATGTAAAAAGAGTAGAGAATAAATATGATTTTTGAACTGGCATGTAAAATACTATGTAGCAAGTGGCTGGTGTTGCTTGGAAAATTGCCATTGCAGACTCTCCTACAAATCTAAAGACGTTCTGCTGATAAATGTGGGAGAAAAGCCAAATGAGACAGATATGAAGGCCAACAGAACAAGAGATGGACTGCTTGTTACTGCTGCAGGAAGAACGAGTCTTTGTCCTGAAGGTGGTGAAGTAGACTGGAACGGTTAATGAATGTTCTTCAAATGACCGAGCATTGGCTTTAATTCTGGTCAGTGGGTCTTTACAAAAGTAAAACTTGACATCATTCTTTTGTCCTCCTTGTATGTACAAACGACACTGAACATAATTGTATTTTTTTCCAATTACTCTTTAGTTACCTGTTGCCGAGTAATTGTTAAATGTCAAGAATAAAATGGATAGTTCAGGCTCTAAAATCAGATTGGATAAGCCACTGTACAATAGTCGATATACACACCAGTTGAATTCTATATTAATGCGGCAACTGTAAACAGTCTACTGTAAGACTAATAAACTTGGGAAGGTTTGTTTATTGTGATTATTTTCATAAATGTATTTATTGAGGTGTCTTTCTGCAGTATAGTTAAGTACTGTATACTTAATATTTTTGCTCTATTGTTTATATTTTTATTTTCTGTTACTTGTAATTTATTTATTCTTTATTACTGACTTGACTGTCTTGAATAATTAAATTCAAGCAATGTTTTCTTTAATGCTGAAATGCTAAAAGGCAACATGCCATTGAAAATTGGTTTATATATATATATATATGTATATATATATATATATATATATATATATATATATATATTTATTAAAATTTAACTTTTTAAATTAAGCAATTGTGTATATTTGCTTTCTGTTGATTGTTAATTCTTTATTAAAGCTGAAGTATGTAACTTTTTCTGTTAAAATACGTTAACTATCCCAGATTATATGCAGAGACAACTATTAGTAAGCCATTCATGTGTTCCTGTTATGCTATGAAAACGGCACTTTATTTTGAGCGACCGGCTTAGACCCGCCCCGACGTTACGCAACCAATGGTGTGAGTGTGGGCGGGGCTATCTCTTTGATTGATCAACGGCAGATGGGGGCGTATTCAGAAAGCATACATATTTTTGCAATTCAATTTGGTGGCGCAAGTGGTGTAGAAATTACATACTTCAGCTTTAAATTACCAACTTGTATAGAATATACAAATTACTTGTACATTATGAAGCAATGTTTACTAATTGGTAAGCCATTGTTTTAATTCTTGAAAATGTGTTAATATTTACACTAACATTTAACTTTTTTAATAAAAGGGATGGTCTATTGCTTACATTTCTTCTGTCTTGCAATTTATTTATAACGGACTATTTATTTCTGTTGAAAAATTACTTTGAACAACGTTTTCTTAATATTTTTGCTCTGTTTTATATTTGCTTTCTGTTTCTTGTCATTTATTTTTTCTTTATTACTGCTTTGAAAATTTAAGCAATGTTTTTTTTTAATGGTGAAATACTAACATCAACATGCATTGTTTAATTTAGAAATCCTATAATATTTATACTAACATTTAACTTAAATGGACTGTGTTCAATAGCATATTCATTTTTACTGTGGTATCAAACTTGGTTTGTTCAATTGTATGGGTATTTGTTCCAACTACTGAAATTCTGGGATTGTGAAAACCCCACATGGTCCTGTCATGTAATTTAAAAGATACCCAAAGACACCTGCTCTTCCAACATCCCATTATATCTCAGTTACATCTGCAGGTAGAAAAAAAGCCATGGAATCTGACAGCATGTGTGATGAACCAGAGATTAATCGCACAAACACCCAGAGAGTGAATGACAGCTGAATTAATCACATGTATAAAACTACTTCACCTACAGAATATGAACTGACAACTAAATTACAAGAACATACACATCTGTCTCAATATCCTACGAAAAACAACTGACTCTAGCGAGATAAACACCGCTGTTTCAGGACAGCAAAACATTTTGCAATCATAAGGGGTTAAAAGTCAGTGACTAATGCTAAATATATCCAAGCTGAGACCATTAAACTGTAAGGCATCTTTTTCTCCATAATATCTAGATGACACCGCAAATTAATGTAGGGGAATACTTTGAGGACAGGCCTTCAGAGGGAGAAAAGGATCAAATAAAATAACAGGCTGCTCAAAATTCAGCTGGATTGCTTTTTCAGGTGGCACCATCAGCATATTTTTAAACATCCTTCAGTGACCAAACTGCAAAACACTTATCTCCCCTGCAGTTGACAGGAGCTGTTCAAAAGAGACTTGAGCAGCAGAATAGAAGACCAGAGTCCAATCAGACACTAAGGACTGTAAGAGAAGTCCAGAAGAGCGTAGCCACAGGAAAAATGGAGGATATTGTTGGGCTGAAATTGCATTAGCAGAATATAAAATACCCTGGCAGAGGTGCGAAAGGAGGTGCAAGCAGAAGAGAGCTATGCTGCATGTTTCAGGGATATTTGGCTGTCTTTTAAAAGAAAAAAAGTGGCTTCTTAAAGACCAAGTTCACATTTTGGGACCATACCAATAAAATTAAAAAATCCATTACCCGGCATTTAGTAAAAAGAAAAAAGTGCAGTAATCAATAGATGCAATCATTCATGCCATACACAGTGAAGAAATGTTCTGGTCGACGATGTGATAACAGATTGGCTGCGTCTCAAAACAAAGTGAGCAGCCTACATAAACAACATTTTTGGGCATCATAGGCACATATGGAACACTTATGAATGAATGAATGCAACCTACCTAGATGCCATTTTTGGGCATGGTTTGGGACGTTCGGTTGTATGATATCTTCCAAGAGGCCATTTTTTGGGACATCTGACTGCATGCTATCTAACTAGATGCCATTTTTAGACTTCAGAGGCACATATAAACATTCAAACAAATCCTGCCTTCTTAAACAGCATTTTGGGCATTATTTGGAATGTCTGAATGGATTTTACATACCTAGATAGCATTTTTAGGCATCATAGGTATTTTTGGGTTGCTTGATTGAATGCTACCTACGTAAACACCATTTCTGGTCATCATTTGGGACGTTCAAACAAGCGTTCTCAACCTAGATGGCATTTTTGGCTATCATATGCGACATCTGAATGATTTTTTTCTACCTAGCCCTTAAACAGGCAAAAGTGGAAAATGATTAGCAAAAAATCATTTAATGTCACTTTTTATATCATTTGGACTTAAGTAAAACATATCCAAAGGAATTTTTGAAATATTTGATATATTTTGGATTTTATGAGTTGTATCTCCCAGGATACGTTGCCCTATTAAAGTACTAAAAAGTCAAAGTCATCAATATTTCTGTTTTATTTGATGCAAAAAATTACTTCCCCTCTTATTTTAAAACATATCATATGTGTGTGTGTGTGTTTGTGAGTGAGAGAGAGAGAGAGAGAGAGAGAGAGAGAGAGAGAGAGAGAGAGAGAGAGAGAGAGAGAGAGAGGGAGTGTGTGTGTGAGAGTCTTCCGCATCTCAAGACAATGTTCACAATTAATATTAGCAGTTTTGTTGTTTTTTTTTTTTTGTTTTTTTACTGAAGAAAAGATTAATATTTAATCACAAAGTCAGCATGTCCTGCACCATGGACGGCCATGCTGGTTTTAGGTCAGGCTGACTTAATGATCACAGAAAATTTGAACCAAGTCATGTGACTCACATACTCAAAACAGACCCAACTATGAAAAACTATAATAAGATTGGGTGAAAAACTCTTTCATACCCCCTATTAGAAGCTAAAGAGTATGTATCTTGTGGTGCACGATGCCTGTTTTAGGGCTAGACACCATTTTTGGGCAACATAGGCGTATTTCACACATACAAATGAACGGTATCTAATTAGTCACCATATTATCTATCTAGATGCCATTTATGGACATCATTAAGGACATTCAAACAAATGTTATATACTTAGATGCCCTTTTAAGGGCATCATTTGAATGAATATTTTCTACCGAGATGCCATTTTTGGGTGTCATAGGTGTATTTCAGACATACAAACAAACATTTTCTGCCCAGACTCCATTTTTGGCCATAATTTAGGACATTTAAACGAATGTTATCTACCTAGACACCATTTTTGGGCATCATTTGCGACACGTGAATAAATATTTTATACTTAGATGCCAATTTTGGGCATCATTGGCGTGTTTCAGACATACAAACAAACATTAACTAAAAAGACACCATGTTATCTACCTAGATGCCATTTTGGGGCATCATTTGAATGAATGTTTTCTACTTAGACACCATTTTTGGGAATCATAGGCGTGTTTCAGACATCCAAACGTTATCTAACTAGACACCAAGTTATCTACCTAGATGCCATTTTGGGGCATCATTTGAATGAATGTTTTCTACTAAGACACCATTTTTGGGAATCATAGGCGTGTTTCAGACATACGAACGTTATCTAACTAGACACCATGTTATCTAAATAGATGCCATTTTTTGGCATCATTTGTGACATTTAAATGAATATTTTCTACCTAGATGCAATTTTTGGGCATCATAGGCATGTTTCAGACATGCGAACGAACTAGACACCATATGTTATCTAACGACACTATTTTTGGGCATCATAAGCTAATTTTTAATAATTGCTTTAATGCTGCAGTTCTGCTGAATGTTCATTTGAATGTTTTAAACATACCTATGGTGCCCAAAAATACTGTCATAATATGCAGCTCACTAGGTTTGGAGACACAGCCTTGTATAGACAGTTTATAGCTGAAAAAGGTTCAAACCTTTGAGGCAGAGTCCTTGAAGTCGTTAAGATTGTCCTGTAGGAATGAATGGAGATGACACATGAGCTGGAGAGGATGGCACACAGCAGGAGAAAGGGTGGGGGGAGGCTGGCCGTCACTCAACACATCCCCCTATAGACCTTCAAAGACTAGAACTTTCACATGGTTAGAGAAGAAGAGACTAGTGGAGCCTAACGTTAGTCTGAACTATCTTGACCTACATTTGCTTGGAGAACGTCACAGCAACAGTGCATTAAATGTAAACGTCTTAACGTCTATCTTTGGTCTAAAATAGACCATACATTCTGTAAATTAACTAAGGGGGATTATAAAGAGGAGTAAACAAGCTAAACTCAGCTAAGATTCATAAATAAATGGCATTGGAATATAAGGAGCTCATGTACACTTTGGTATGAGGTCTCGATCATAGACAATTGCAACAAGATTCCTGGTCATGGATAGGCAGGTCCCTCTAGGAAGGCTTTGCCCACACTTATCCTGGATGCCTTTCTCTGTTTGAAGTAGTTGCTGGTGATACGTCACGGGTTTCTCTGGATGCTGAAGGGGTTGTCTGCTGGTCGTATGGACGTCAGAAGAACTCTCGCTGAAACCCTTTCCACGGCAGGGCACCGACAAACACCCAAACCCCGAGAGCAAATGGGGCACACAAAAAAATCAGGTTGGACCAAAAAGCAAGCAGTGGTGGTGAAGAGCAGCGCATTCTTATCAAGGGATCCCAGATCGGTGACAGCGCAAGACATGCAAAACATTCCATCTCTTCTTTCAGGAGTTGCAGATGTCAAAAACTTGACTTGATTTCTTCTGGCTAAAACATTCTGTCGTCTCGGTGTTTAGTTAAAAATATTTTTTATTTTTTTTATTTTTATTTTTTACTTTCCGCTTTATTCAGCAAGTAATATGCTATGACTCCAAAATTTCAAAAAGGGGAGGACGATTTACAAAAATAAATATATTTACAATCTTACAAAAAACTGTGTAATAAAAAAAAAAAAAAAAGGAACAAAACTTGAGGCACTTGGGTAGATCCTCTTAGCATGTAAAAAAAAAAAAAAAAAAAAAAAAAAAGTGAGCAAAAATGAGACACGTGCTAAAATTTAAGATACTGGCAAGTCCTTGGAATTTTATCATAAAAATCTGACATCTATTGAAAAATACGTTTCCAAAAAATAGTCCTTAAGATGCAATATTCCCCCCACTGCTCTCCTACAATGGCTGGACTCCAGAAGCATTCACTCAAACTCCTCTGGGCTGACGCGGTGGGACGAGGAAGGTTTGGAAAAACACGTGATCTCCGACAGGTAGGGACAAGAGGAAAGAAGTGCACAGCCCTCCTCAGGCCATACTAACCTTAACTGCAGAGGAGTGCGATGGTGACGAGTGAGTGTCAAGTTTTCGCCTTTTTTGCTCTAAAAAAAACAAAAAAAAAACATGTTTTAGTTTTAAGACTATGCTTTTCACACTTAAAATGTTTAAAGGGATAGTTCAATAGTTCAACCAAAAAGGAAAATGACATCGACTCACGTCGTTACAAAGCCATATGACTTAAAAAAAAAAAAAAAAAAAAATAAAAATCAAAGAGTAAAAAGGGATAGTTCATCAATTACTCACCCTCATGCCATCTCAGATGTATATGACTTTCTTCTGCTGAACACAAAGATTTTTTGAATAATATCTCAGCTCTGTAGGTCCTCACAATGCAAGGGAATGGTGACCAGATCATAAAATCACAAAGGCTGCATAAAATTAATCCATACAACTCCAGTGGTTAAATCAATGTCTTCAGAAGCAATGTGATAGGTGAGAGTGAGAAACAGATAAATATTTGAGTCCTTTTTACAATAAATCTCCACTTTCTCATTCTACAAAAGTATGTTTTTGGTGATACTTATTCTTTGTGCATATTGCCATCCTACTGGGCAGGGAGGAGAATTGATAGTAAAAAAGGACTAAAATATTGATGTCTCTTACCCACACCTATCATATCATTTCTGAAGATATGGATTTAACACCTGGAGTCTTATGGATTACTTTTATGCTGCCTTTATTTGCTTTTGGAGCTTAAAAGTTTTGGTACCCATTCACTTGCATTGTATGGACCTACAGAGCTGAAATATTCTTCTAAAATCTTAGTTTGTGTTCAACAGAAGAAAGTTATACACATCTGAGACACATCTCAAAAGGAATATTTATTAGAGTATAGCTTAATTTGGGTCTGTTCTTCAAACAAAGCTATCGTTTGATTTCAGAAGACTTGGAACATAGCACAGTCATATGGATGACTATAATGGTGCTTTTATCTTGCTCTTTGTCATTTTTGGAGCTTGACAGCATAAATCACAATTCACTTTCCAAGATGGTAAAGAGCCGCTCGGACATTCTGCCTAACTTTTGTGTTTTACAAATGAAAGAAAATAATATGTAATGACATTGGGGTGAGTTAAATACTTCGCACTTTTTTGTGAACTATTCCTCTACCATTTAATTGAAACGGTCAATCTGGTTTGTTTGCTCCGACCTTTTTTGTTTTAAAAGTAAGCATTCTTGCTTATGGCGAGTTCTTTGGATAAATAAATCAATGAATTCAGGTTTTTCCAAACAATGCTGTCCCAGAAGTCTAATGAACCAGAAAATCGAACTCAGTCAATTTGCTTTGAGGTTGTTATAGCAAACAAGGTTAGAGCAGTCTTACCCCGTTCTGACTCAACTCCTTCAGATCTTGGCACAAGGGACTTCAGGTTCCCGGCCCCAGCATTCTTCTCCACCTTACTGCTTTCCTTGATCTTGCTGTCGTTAGACACATCACGTTCCTTGGACCACTCTTTTTCGGCAGATTTCCCATCGTTTTTGGTCTTTTCCTCCTTCTTGTCTTCCTTCCTCTTGTCCTTGTCAGCCTTGGGCGTCTTCTCCTTGACATCGACGGGCTTATCCTCCTTGCTGGATCTTTCCTCCTTCTGCTTCTCCTTTCCTCCTGCCTTGGCCTCTGGAGTGCTCCCTGGGTTCTTCTCTTTCTTCTCCTTTTTCTCCTTTGTGGTCTTCTCCTTCTCGTCCTTCTCTTTGTTTCCTTTAGTGCTGTGGAGAGACCAGGGATGAATTGAAGTGTACTCAATTTTGCCATTTTCTTTCTTAGGTTTGAAACCATAACAAAGAGACCAAAATATATTTTCCTGGCCTTCATTCAGCATTGGCAAAGAATCTTTTATAGTGCAAGTAATGAATCCCTTGGAAAACACTGTAAGACAGCCTTGAAACAACAAAAGGCCATATTTACTTTGATATGTTTTTTGATTTACATCAGTCACAGCTTGTAAAATGTTACAGAAGACCCTTTTTTTCATATGTTACAAATTGGTGTCTAATTACTTTTTTAAAGAAACAAAGGCACAAATCATATGTGTTTTTGGAGTGACAACTGTTATATATGTTAGACAAACTCTTATCCAACAGCATGTAAAGTAGCTAGTCTTAAACGCAAACATATGCATTCTCTTCCTTTAAATGGGATTTTGACCACATTATTTGTTGATATATATATATATACACATACATACATACACACACACACACACACACAAATATATATACACACACACAAATATATATATATATATATATATATATATATATATAAAATATATAAAATAAATACAAGTAAATCTCATTTCATTTTCGTAATTTTTACACAAATAGTTATGTTGCCAGGCTAGCATTCATCAAACATAACCATTCAACCCCATTACCAATGTTACTGTAATAAAAATGACTAAATAAATATTTCTTTAATTAATGGAAAATATAAAGAAAATTTATCAATAACTATAAACCAAAATTGTCTAAACTAGCAAGCCGTTACTGAGTTATAAACTTAATTTAGGCTAAATCTGTAACAGTGTTACTAGCAACCCTAATGCCCATTCTGCTGTACTTTTAAATTATTATTTGTTAATTTTATCAATTTATTTATACATGCTTTATTTTATAATGCAAATAGATGTAAAGGAATCAAAGGACTTTATTCTTTAATTTTACATTTAGCTAGATTATGACCATTTCAAAAAAATGCTGATATTAAACCATGGGTTTCTCATGAGTTACAGGAGTAAATGTGATGACATCTCTTAACTGTTTCCTTGGTTATTCCTTGGCCTCTACTGCCGTGACATCATCTTAAACGCGACACAAACACACAACAAAGGAACAATGGAGGATATAACTAAATTAAGTGAAGCTTTCAAGAAGAATATAGAGTTAACGTAACAAAACGTAACTTCCTCCAACGTGGACTCCATAAACGCCGTGGCCAAGTCCAGGGCACTCTCCCTCCCATTGCTCGCCGGTCTATTGCCATAGATAGCGTCCATTTGGTCAAACCACTTCCACTTTCTTCTGTTTGAACCAGTCTGGCTGTTGTGGTCCTTGATGTAGTGACTTTTAAGATTTTTTTTTTTTTTTTTACTTTTCTCTACACTGTTGGTAGGTCTGCTGGTAGCCGTGTGCAGCCAACAGCTGCTGAGACACTTCCTGAAAGACTTTTTCGTTTCGCATTGCCCCATCCAGCTCTCGTTGGATCCTCTCCTCGGCTACTAACGAGAGGAACGTCTGCACCTCGTTTATTGACCACAGCGTGGTTTTGCTCGCAGCCATTTCTTTTTACAATTTGAAAGTCGCGTGAACAAATGACACTGCTATCGCTGTTGCTAACTTTAAAACTAGCGGGTTGATGTCCCACGTCGCAAATCCAGTGACGCTGGTAGTGATGATTCTCTGACCAATCAGTGATCTGCAGGGTTTTGACGTCACATTTAGTATCAGCTTGGCTCGCTTGGAACCTTAACTGAGGTGGTACTAAAAAAGTACCAGGTACTATCCACAGTGGAAAACCCCCAAAAAGCGAGCAGAGTCGAGTTGAGCCGTACCGTGCAGTGGAAAAGCCCCATTAAACAGCACTGCATTTATTTTGATTGATTGTAAAGAGAAAAACTCATATGAAATTTCATGTTTTTCTTGAGAAAAATTAGTTTGTCTACACTCAAGTCATTTATATTTGTACAGCACTTTTCACAATACACATCATTTTAAATCAGCTTTATAGAAAATCATGTCTTGTTGTCTGAAAGCCCCCAGAGAGCAAGCTAAAATGACTGTAGCAAGGAAAAAACTTTGTTATTTAGTGGTGAAAACAAAACTCGAGAGCAACCTTACCTCTGGTTTTACAATATATGTACATAATCCAATATTATTTAGCGGCTTAAGCAAAAACCGATCAGCACACTTAAATTTTTAGCCTCTTCTGCCAGTTTCACGTTGCATGTAAACTTTACTAGCATCATTACCGGCTTATAACATGCGCAAGTGTTGTACACATACCTGTTTACATTTCAACGTCAAAACCAGTGAAGAATAAGTCTCATGTAATGAGACTTATTCTTACGATGTCAGATTTTTGAATAAGCTTGTTTTTGTAACTTATGAGCATCTTGCTCCATGTCATGATCCATATCGGCTGGGAAAGGCTGCTGTTAAATTTGCTGCTGCTGTTTCTGCATCGCAAATCCACCGATTTGCACGGTGATGTCGCCGTAATGTTTGATGTACTGTAGCGCCATGACATGACACAGTTATTTGGCAAATTCGACAAGCTGTAACGCTACAATCTACTTGGCGTTTGCCATCGATCTTCTCGCCTCTGAACAGTAGATCTGTTGCTCTGTTTTCCTGTGAGCGCTCAGCGACGCCTCTCCAGGAGAAGACTGTTTCACAGCTCGCAATGTTGTGCTGCTTGGTTTTAGTTACACTATAGCTTAATGTGTTTATGTATCGTATAATACATATGGTATTGTATAGTGAGTGTCGTATCATACGATACAATATTTATTTTTACACCCCTAATTCACACACTTCCTGAATAGAAATTAACAGGGAACTTTTTACCTCTGGTCTCCACATGACTCCATTGAAATATTTCTTTCAAAATTGTTTTACACTGCCAATTTGGTGGGCCATCGTGCAATTTTGTGTCGTAACAGCCATGCCTTTTAGGGGATAGCTCTTTTCAAGGCATTTCTCACTGCAATTGCTCAATTTAATAGAATTGTAACAAGATTTTTGCCTGGAACACTGTTCAATTTGATTACACAGTTCATAAAGAAGGTAGACTTTGATAAAGGACTGATTTATTTGGCGAGTAGTTTGAAATAATAAGCCCCTGATAAACTTTAGCACCCCAGGGCTTCAACTTTTAATAACGTTATATAAGAGATGAGAGCAGTACATCATTTTCTGCTACAGCTGCACACTAGCACGAGTGAGCATGAGCTGTGTACAGAGATGGGTCTTGGGTGAAGTACCTGTTAGGAGTGCTGTTTCCATTGCTGCTGCTCACTTTATTTGCTGCTGTGCTGTTTTTGCTGGTAGTTTTCTGAGCCGCCTGAGATTTGTCCTTGGATTTATCTGTAAATGCATAAAGACAATACAGACATCACAAAAAGGACAGACGAAGAGAGATGCCAATTTATTGCATTTATTTTATCATCATTTAAAGGAACTATTCACCCAAAAATGAACATTTTGTCATTTACTCACCCTCATGTTGTTCCAAACCCACATGACTTTCTTCCATGGAACACAAAAGGAGATATTAGGCAAAGTGGTCAGTCTCAGTTACTATTCACTTTCATTGTATGGACAAAAGATGGAATAAAAGTGAACGAGACCAACATTCTGCATAACATCTTTTTTGTTCCACGGAAAATGTCATGCGGGTTTGAAACGACGAGGGTGCGTAAATGTTGACAAATATTTTAATTTAAGGGTGAACTATGCCTTAAAGGTACTGCAAAAATGTAATTGCTATGGAAATATATAGCAATTAACAGGGTTCAAGTGGCATAGGAACTTTGAGTGCATGTGTTACAAGATATAAACCATTATTCAGACAGCCAATAAGCCCCTGAAATGTAGTTAAAGTAATGAAATGTTCATCAACATCAGGAAAATTTACCATAGAGATACAGTGCTTTATAGGGGCGCACTGGGACTAAAAAGTGGCCTTGGACTTTCTGACCCAGAGTGGCCCAATAAACCCGGCTCGCAACACACCGGCTCATTGATTTCATTTTCCGGCTCAATTTCAAATTGTTGTGTTGATATATATATATATATAGACTGCTATTCATGACAATGGGCCCCACCAGTGCAAAAACTGTCATAATTTTTAAAAATAAAACCACTAGAAATGTGATCAGTGGATTTTAATTCTTTTTAGAGAAAGCACAAAATATAAGCACTTTATAGCGCAGACAAATAACAACTTTTTTCCCAACATACAGGTGTTAGGTTAAAATGTACATGAAAGTACAAGGGCAAGTGTGTATATTGGTGCTGTGACAAGTCAGCATAAAGATCTTAATCACTTTTCAAATTTTTCGAGAAGTGCAAATAAACTATTGTCTTTGTTAATATGAGGTTGTGGGAACAAGTATACTTATAATATATTGTATTATATATGTATATATAGCAATACAAGATCATAAAATGTTGTTTAAAATAGTTAGATGAAGAAAGTGTCACACAAGACACTGATGACATTGCTTAAAATTTCATGTCAATTACTAATTAATCACATAACTATGTATACAATGTTTATTTTAAAAAGAATCAATGAAAAATGTGTACAGAATATGTACATATATAAATATATGTAAGAAAAAAAATAAACATACCTCTTAAAGTGCAGACCTTTCAGAGCTCATCTTATACTTAATATGTTGTTTTTGTTTGTCACGATTATTGTGATTTGCATTTCAAATAATGAGGTCCATGCGAGGTACAGCGTTAATGCTCTCATATGGATATGATAAGTAATTTAAAAATAAAATCCATTAAATTCTTTCAAAATAAAAGCCAATGTATTGGCTTACCTTGCAGTTTATTGAATTTTCACTACGTTAAGGGGTCTGTGCGGGCATGTTGGAGCCCAGGGCGGCCGCCTATATTGCCTGTAGGATGGGCTGGTACTTGCGCAGCAAGGGAAAATGCCCAGTGCTCCTGATGGCCAGTCTGCCCCTGGTGCTTTTAGTATTTTTGACTGTTATAGCATCACCTATTGCCTGATGCTAATTCAAAAATATATATTTTTCAAAATCATACTCCGCATATGCGTACTAAAAGTAATGAAAACAATTTTCTTTGAGGAGGCCACACCCACATGTTTAAATAATGTGAAATATGTAACAATCAATTTTTTTGACATCAATGATTCTTGATGGGAAGTTGTTCGGAATGAAGAGGTCTGGCATATGATACGTAAAAGTTTGTGTTTGTGAAACACTATAGAATATACAACCATTTACATGCATGTGACATGTGATGGCGTCTTCTGGTGGCCAAATTAGTTTTTTATTTGTCCAAATCTCTCCTATGTTTTTTTTTTTTTTTTTTTTTTACAGAGAATTAGTTGACTATCCTGCATTTTCAAATAAAGATTGTCAGCGCACAATTGTTTGGTGCTGTTCTTTGTAAAATGTGGATAGATGCTTATTGATAGTACAAGGTATCAACAACAGTTGCATGGTAAATAATTATTAGGCTGATTCATGTGTTGCATGGAGGTTGAGAAAACATTTGTGGAAAATCTAAGCATATCTGACATCAGCATAAAGCTCTGCTTGCATGAGTTAAAGACATGTCAGAGAATTTCAATGCAAGACAGGTTAAAAAGTATCACCCCAAAAGGCAGTATGGATTTAGGAAATGGTTATTGCAAGAACCTGAGGTTACAGAGAAAAGCGTATAGTGTATATTGATTAACATCGGTAAGGGAGTTGAACAAGCCAGAAATGGAGGATGCTATGAGTACTATGGATAAGTTTGAAGGAATAAATGTAAATGTGAATGCAGGAAGAGTATGTGTTGTGAAAGATATAGGCTCTTCAGGAACGTTTAGTATTTAAGCAATGTGACCTTAACGGCCTAAAAGACTATACATATAATCTCAGAAATCATATGAAAACGGGGTGGCTAATAGGGGTCTAATATACTTATGTAGACAAGAGTATCTGCAGTGCAGTTCACAGTCTATGTAGTTCAGGACATGAGCAGTATGTGTGACAAAGGATTATTAAAATTGAATTTGTGTGTGGCATGTCATTGGTAAAAGGTTACAATTTTATCAGGGCACACTGTATGAGTGGAATGGTCATATAAAGACAAAAAAGAAAAAGAAAAAACCTGCAGGCAGCATGCAGTGTAGCCATCAACACTAAGCTGTCAGGCAAGTGATCAACACCTATGGTTCTTGAGGCAAAGTTGTTCAGAACGAGATCTATCATATGATATTAATAACGCATGTAAAATGCGAAAGCACAAATATTTATAACTGTTATAGTACCACCAATTGTCCGATCTCCACCAAATTTTTGCACGCTTCTTCATAATGATCTCGCATATGCATACGAAATGAGCAAAATCAGAGTTTTCATTTAGGAGTTATTGGCTTTTGCGTGATATAGGCCACACCTATATGTTTAAATTACCCTGTTATAGCCACGCAAAATAAAAAGTTAAACATTTTTGATAATTATTGATCTAGGCTATCCAAAGATTCTTCCTGTACAGCTTTTGTTGATGTTACGTAAAAAAACATAGGACTAATTCGCAAAAGTAGTTTTGTGTGACACTGCATAATATTCAGCGATTTTAGAGCATGTAAAATGTGATAACGCCTCCCGTGGTCTTTTTTTTTTTTTTTTTTTAATATTGCACAGACCTCTATGGCCAAGAGTCAAACATGCCCAGCACGTTTTGTTCCGATCGGCCTTTGTTAACCTTGTATAAAAGCAGCTGAAAGTTAACTGGTTGATGGCGGCCATGTTTTTTGAGATATACAACTGTCCTCAGATATCTTGATGGAACACTGAACAAAGACACTGCATGCAAAATTACAGGTCGATCGGACCAATGGCCTCTTAGTTAGAGCCATTTTTGTGTTTTTCATTTTTATAGCGCCACCAAATGGCTGAGTTACGCAATATTTTTCTTGTATACTCAGAATGACCCCATACATAAATTTCCAGAGTTTTGTGAAAATACACAGTTCAAGAGTGGCCACTGACGCTTCATCCGTTTTGTCATCCCGTTGCAAAGATGAATCCAAAGTTCAAACCTTTTTTGATAATGATTGATATTGGGACTCCAGAGAATATTTCATGCACCTGAGTAGCGAGCTATAGTACTACAATTCCCCAAAGTTTCAAGTCTCTAGACCATAAGGCCTTGGTCTGCACAATCAGTTTTACCAGAGAAAAATAAAAATAAATATAGCTGCAAGCAGCAATTAGAGGGGTTCAAGCGTTTAAGGTCCTTTAAGTACATATGTAACAGATATTAACCTTTTCACATGTGAGTTTCTCCTGTACTGACAGACACCCCAGCGTGAGTTCTTTAATGCACGCTTTAATTAAAAAAAGTCTCAATTTACACTTCACAGCAGATGCACAGATTATATCAGAGTAGGTGCACTGAAGGTCAGATTATATATATCAAGCATATAAATGTGGTTTTTAGATGTTTATAATGATTGAATATGATAGATAAGATGTGATCGCTAATGTGCTTGCCGGCCATGCATGCCACCATGTTGTTTACATGCAATGCAACATGGGATTTTGAGTTCGTACTAGAAGCATAGAAGGTTCTAAAAACCGAGCTCTTCCACTTTCCCAGCACCGGAAGTGGTTAGAATGAGTGACAGACGGAATGGGAGAAGGCTCGAGTGGATTGACAAGTTTGTATATCTTTGTTTGACGTCAGAAAACATGGCCGCAGTGCTATTCATACAACGTATTCATGACGGTAACGGCTTTAAACTTTTATTTAGTGATTATTTTAATGTTTTTAACATATAAGAAAATGTATTGTTTTGCTGAAAAGACTATTTGAGCAGCTGGTTCATTATGATAACCGCTTCTGTCCCTCTTTTACTGGTAAACAAAATGATCAGCACAAACGCAGATCACACCGGTTTGATGGCACGCATCTGAGCCCAGCCTAGCGTAATCACACCGGTTTGGTCATACGTGCGAAAGGGTTACGTATGAATTAGCTTGTAACTAAAACAATGTGTACCAAATTTGGTGACAATATCATTCCATAAAAGTATTTTTTTTTCAGCAGCTAAAAGTCGATTGGTCAATGGTGCTCATGTTTTTCCAAGATATGCGACTGTCCTTATAGTCCTTGATGGCACCTCGGACAATGACACAGCACGCAAAATTTCAAGTCGATCGAACCAACAACAATAGTTAAAGCCATTTTTATATTTTTGATTATTATAGCGCCACCAAGATGCAGAGGTGTGCAATTTTTTTAATATATCCTCAGATTGACCCCGTACATAAGACTTCCAGATTTGGTGACAATATCTCATTCCGTTCAGAAGTAATAACCATTTAAGTAAAAGAGGCCATGCCCACTTTGTACGTTTTCGCGTTCCGTTGCAACAATAAATCAAAAGTTCAAACTTTTTTTGATAATTATGATTATGATATTGGGACTCCAGAGAATCTCTCTAAACTGGTTTGGTACTTGACATTATTCTAAAAATATTTGAATCAATTCAGGTAAACATAAGAGGGATATTTCAAAGTTTGTTAAAAGTGTCACACTTCCATCAATGTAATCAGCCCGCAAGGCCAAACATTTGGCTCAATTTTGATGTAAATCACACGATACAGGCAGAAGATATGAGACACTTCCTTATCCCATTTTTTGACGTTACTTTATCACGTCACCATGGCAACATCGTTCGATAAATAAAAAATACATGTGCAATTTAGCATCGTCAATGTCTTGGCATGATGCTGTCACATGAAATCCCTAGGAGGAGTATTTCAAATTCCAAAGCATGAATTTTTCAAACAATCCAAAATGGCCGACTTCCTGTTGGGCGGGACTAAAGACTTTCAGCACGAAAGTTGTCCGGCTTGATGAGATCTATACGTGTACAAAGTTTGGTGATGGTAGCTCAAAAGTGATGCGCTACTGAGCCCCCCGAACATGCCAATATTCTAGGTGGTGCTTGGGCCCTAATAATCCTTAGAACAATAAGGGCTCAGCACATTCAGTGCTTGGGCCTAATAATAATCCTTAGAAGAACAATTAGGGCCTCTGCACTTTGAACCCCTAATAACAAAATGCCAGCCTCAAAAATAAAAGTAAAATAAAGGTCATTAAATACATGCTGCACTACTCTAGCCACTGATGTGGGCATTAAGCATGCTGGGAAATTGCAGGCATCCTTCATAAGCCATTGAAAGCTCATTAAAAGTGCATGAAACAGAGATTGTGCTTCATATAAAGTGAATTATTTATCCACCCAACATGTCCTTTGAGATTTATGTAAAAAAAAAAAAAAAAAATTGGGGAAGCACAATGGCCATTTTATAGCAGTAAAAAGTCAAAGGTAATGCACTCTAATATAGTTTATCAAAACCTTAAAGGAATAGTTTACACAAAAATAACAATACTCTCATCAATTACTTGCCCTTAAGCTATCTCAAATTCATAAGAGTATTTCTCTGCGGAACACAAACAAAGATTTTTTGAAGAATATATTACATATTTTTGTCCATTTAAATGTAAGTCAATGGGGTCCAAAACTCTCAAGCTCCAAAAATGACAAACTCGAGTGGGTTAATACAATAATTCTTCTGAGGCGATACAATCGCTTTGGGTGATAAACAAAGCAAAAATTCAGTACTTATTTACAAAAAAGATTCACTTCCGCCCAGCACTCCTATGCACGTTCATGAGAGAAGCTCGAGCTTGAAAGTTTTGGACCCCATTGACTTGCATTGCGTGGATTAAAACATAACATTCATCCTTCAAAAGATCTTTGTTAATGTTTTGCAGAAGTCAGCTGAGTAATTTTCAATAGTTTATTTTTGGGTGACCTATTCATTTAAAACTGGAAAGTTACTTCTGCCCTGGGATGGATTGAATAGGTTTTTGAAGACTATATAACAGTATAATCTGCACTGGTTTTGTTCAATCTTTATGGTTTACTAGTGTCTGTGTTATTGTGTTAGTGTATGTGATTTAGGGCTGTCAATTGAGCAGAGAAACTCTATTCAAATTTATACATTAAATATTTTCAAAATTCGAATAATATTCTAATTTTAAAGTCAGCTGATTCTTAAACTGATATTGTTTCCTTAGTCCACAAGAGGGTGCAATAAATACATAAACCATACAGCACCGTTATATTATTGCAAAGAACATTCATGGCTGTTAAAAAAAGAATATAATTTTCAACTATTTAGCATAAAATAAAATGTTTTACTCGGTCCATATTCTCAAATGTTATGGGGGTAATGCTTCAATAGGCCACAGTATACTACCCCAGACACAAGCTATAATATCAGCAAAATACCACATTGTTTTTTATTCATTACAGCTGTATGTAGGGTAGCAATATTCCCAGACAGCAGTGGTATTTGGCTGAACTCGGTGGTGAAGTGGCTCAGACTATGAGCCCAGGCCAGGGGCTGTTCAAACAGATGGAAAACAACATAATGGAACTGAACGCGAGGATCTCGAGACACACATTTCCAGGTTGAACTCCTTTCCTGACAAAGCATTTAAAAAACTCATTGCTTAATCAGAGAAACTCTTATAACAGAGCAAGATGCAACAGCCAGATATCTCCACCTACAGTAAGGGGCTGTTCACACCGAACACGTCCTTTCGCATCCATCCATTTGTTTTTCTATGTAAACGCACGCTAGACAAACGTCTTTGTTTCCCTTTGTTTATTCAGCGCCTTGTGCAGGAGCGCTGTTTTTGATGCTGTATCTAATTAAAAAGAACTTTAAAAAGTATATTGCGCTGTGTCTAGCCTTTTTAGCACAAGAATGCGATCGATCTTGGCACACATCCAAAATTCAAAAGCACAGTTTTAGCGTTCAAATGTGCATTTATTTATTTTTTAATTCAACGAATATTCAAATTTTGATTTGACAGCCCTAATGTGTGTGTGTGTGTGTGTGTGTGTGAGAGACTAGGCCAGTATCTTCAAGCAGTTTTACCCCAATTCACACAATAATTGCAATTAACTGCCTCAGGGAGGCAATTCCCACAGCGTGTGTGACATGCCATGGCAACGTTCTTGTAGATGTTAAATGAGCATTAAGACGTCCTTAATAAATGGATAAACAAGTCCAGATGCTCCCGAATCAATTCTAAATGCTTCATAGGCATAATTAGTTTCTTGTACATTCAAATTATTCAAATAAACTCACCCGAGTCCTCGATAGCTCCCTCCTCGCCTTTGCCAGCATTGGCAGAGGTGGTGGCGGCCGGCTTGCCCACGTTGCCAGGTCCGTTCTGCAGCGTGCCAGGCGTGGCACTGCGCACTGGCTGCTCCTTATGGTGGAACTCATTTTCAGGCACCATGTGCAATTTCCTGCCTTTCAATTGGCCAGAGTAGCTGCAAGTCACATACACGGTTAAAATCATGGCAGATGGTAATAAAAAGTCTAATGCTTCTACACAAGCACTCAAGAATGGATGGATTCAAAAAGAAATACTCAAGAGGGGCAGAAATACTCAAGAGGGTCAGTGTTTGTTGAGGTCAGGTGTATGACAATATTAGCTTTTGAGTTTTATCAATAACTGAAACAAAAATGAAACAAAGAATTGTTAACTAAAATTAATAAAAACTTTCAGGTGACCAAAATAAAAAAAATATAGAATAGGAAATATTGAAATTAAACTAAAATAAATTTCCATATCTCCAAAACTAGCTAAAATAAACATGACAACACATTCATTTTAGCTTTGATAAAGAGTATATTATAAAATGTTTAACCTTTACAACATGCCTTAAATACAAAAATTCTACTAGATAGTGATAACACTAGACAGCCTTAATAATTTAATAGAACCATAATTTAAATATTTAAAAATGAATGAAAAAAAAAACTAAAAATTGGCCAAAAAATGTCAAATAAAACAAACCAAAAAACTTCACCGAAAATGGAGCATTTTAAAAACACTCCATTACCGCATACTTTAGACAGTATGGTTACGTTAGGAAACTGAAAATGCTTTTAAACAAAAATGGATTAGTGTGAATGTGGCCTAAAACTAACAGAGTAAAAAACTGAACTAAACCGAAAGAATAAAAATTAAAAATAAATTAAAAATTAAAACCAATGTCATTTTTGTGACAAGCGCCACCGGAAGGAATTACAAAAATACACAATGTTTTCAAAACAGCTTTCTGAATACAGACTGGCTGAACACAAGGTCCGATTCCCTCTTTCGTTTCTTGTTGATTCCATGTTTCTACAAAGAAACACAAAGAACAAGGCCAGAGTCTGCCCAACAAGATGAGGTGTACTGAGAAATCCCACTGGTGGCATAAACACACTACAAAGTACGTCAACACTTATTACAACTTCTGAACTGAAGGACAATAAAATATAAAATATTACTTGGGTAAACCTGCTCGATTTACATGCTAGTCAATGATGATGCTAAAACTCCACGTGTGCCTCTAAAAAAAGACGCAAGCAGCTCAGACTAAACAGGTATGTTCCAAATCTATTGAGCTGTCTAGCTAGACAGCATAATGAATGTATAAAAATAATGATGAAAAAAAAAAAAAAAAAAAGTGTATTTATATGTGCATTCTATGTATTTTCAGTGACAATTATTCAAGTGATTAGCTTAGCAACATGCTAACATCAAATTCTACTGGAATCAGTTGGGTCAAGTCTCATGTACATTTCATGCAAGAAGTGCTTTTTGAGAGCTTCTGTGTCATTCAGGAGAACAGCTAAGGCAGTTGCCCTCTGGAAGCATTTGGATATACGCAAGTCCTCGTCACTTATTCAAGCTCCATTGAAGCACAACGGCTCATTACAGTTGATTACCAATAAGATCGCCTTATGTCAGGACAAAGGCCTTCTGGTTTGCAAAGTGCAATAGCTGAATGAACTGTGTTCATCAAGAACCAATGAAGAGGCTCTTCTAGTGCCATTCTGCCTTGACTGACCATGCTGAATTACGAGCTTTCAAGTCTCCTCCGCAACCAGCCTTGTTCCCTTTGATGTGCCTGAGATTACCAGCCACTCTGGGCCGTCTTCACCAGCCTGACAGATTTAATCAATCGCACTGCAGAGCACAGGCTAAAGGCTGCAAAAAAAAGCTTAATATGGCTGACCCCTGCCAAGAGACACCTTGCAACTCCCTGTAGATCGTTAAAAGGATAGTTCAAACAAAAAAGAAAATTGTCATCATTTAGGTCCCATTGTATCATTCCAGATTTCTTCTCTTCACTTTCATTGTATGTGGAAAAAATGCAATAAATGTGGATGGTGACCGAGACTAACACTCTGCCTAACATCTTTTGTGTTCCATGGAAGAAAAATGTCATACAGGTTTGGAACAACATGAGTGCGTAGATGACAGAATTTTCATTTTCGGGTGAACTTTCTATTGGGTGAATAGATTTGTTTCACAGCTTCTTACTATATAATTCTAGGGGGCTGCCATAGACCTATCAGCCTAAAACGTCAGAATAATAATCAGATCACTAACAGATTCAATAAGAGCCTAGTTAACACCTACAATAGACCCTGTTTCCACCTGGTATTAAGATGTGCTTCGGGTGATCAGATCACATGTGGTCAGCCCTAAATACAGGTCTAAATGGGGTCTAAAACATTTGTGGCCACATCATGTTTGAGATGTAAACGCTAATCCGTCCTGTATGCGTCCAGACAGAAGTGAAGCACCGCCCCTCACCTTTCAATTAACCGCTACACTAAAACAAGAGTTTAAACTTTGCCATTAACGAGCGGCTTTAAAAGGAAATAACCGTCCGGTTGGAAAATTGTAAAAAGCGGATACATACACAATTACGAGAGCTTCAAGGATCTTCTTTAGTGTGTCTGATATCAAGTCAGATAAGCAGCACGAGCACCTTAAGCTTCTTTAATACAGGTAATACTTGAATATAATGGATAATTCTGCTTAACATGTTGCGTATGTGCTTAGATTAAATTTCAACCGCATCTGGGAGAAACAGCGTGCCATTTTTTGTTTTGTTTTTTGCACTTTCTTTGTCTTTTCTGACATTGTTGCACTTTAATATTATGCATTAACACTAGGGATGTGCAAAACTAGTCGACTAGTCGACTAAACGGTTCTGATGCTGCTAGTCGACATTGGAATTACTAGTCGGTTAATATTTCCCCCCATTAAACTGATCATAATTTTTACACATTTACTTTTGGCTTTATATTTTTACAGAGGCTGCACTTAAATTACTATGATATTAATGTTACATATTTTAAATAGAATTAATAATACAAATATAAAAAAAAAAAATAAAAAAAAAAAAAGATATCTGGAGCAGATACAGAATTTAATTTCACCTCAGGCTGCGTGTGCTTCTTCCCTCTCTCACTCGCGGCGCGTGCAGGAAAATATCCTCTCACTAGACAAGAAAACTCAGCAAAGTAGTTATAAAATCACTTCGGTGGTGTGGGAATCGGCTTTCCAAATATTTGAAAGTCCCTAATGATGTTTTCACATTTGAGTCTTTAAACCTGTGCATGCATGGATGTTATTTTTCCGCTGAGCAGGCTTTTTCAAGCGCAGGATAATCGCCTCAGGTGAGTCAAGTCCCGTCTTTCACCGGACCATGTCGATGGGTTAATTTTGCTCATCCAAAAAATTATGCTTTTGAGTAAGTAGCCTAGAAAATAACTGTTTTAGACTAGGTATGCATTTTTTTTAATCTGATGATTACGAAGGCTATTTTCAACAAGGTGCTGACTGCTTAACATGTTAAACTACCTGTTATTCTGTGCATGTCATGTTTAGAATACATTAGGTTTATTGAAGGCTACATCACATGCCTATTTTATCCTATAGCTACTTTTTTTTTTTTTTTTACATCATAACTATTATTGTTTGACGTTCTTTACCGAACAGCTGTCATATTAGATCAATGGCTAATGCACGACTGCACGTTGTGAAATACACGCAACTTTTCAGCGCATTTTTTTCTCTCATAGATTTGGCTTACCTGTTAATTATTTTCAACAATGTCCTGACTGTTTTAATATGTTAAGTAACTTTTACTTGGTGATTTCCGTTTAGAACAGGCTTTTAATGGTTGTTCCATTAATCCTGCACTATTCATTCAATTGTTTTCTCTAAATAATGTCTGTTAAATATTTGCTAACGTTGATTCAGTGAATGCGTGTCATGTTTTATATTTAATGTACAATGATCATAGTTCAAGGCGAGCACGTCGCTGATAAATGGCCCTTTTCAGTAGAATTTAGCATCGGATTTGGAATAGATTAAGTATTTTAAATGGGTCGCATAGACACACTTTTTTTTTTTTTTTTTTTTTACTGTTTTCTGAAGGTTGGTTTCTGTTTAGACTAGTCGGTTACAAAACTTCCGTTTAAACGACGTATTAGTTGAATTAGTCGTAGCGCACATCCCTAATTAACACACTGGCATAGAGATTAATGTATGCTGTCATGAGACCCTCCTCTCCGAATCCGAACAGAAGTGATCACAGGAGACGCATTTAAACGACCAGGTGTAAACAGCGATGTGTCTCACCTGACCACATGTGATCGGATCACCCGAGACACATCGTAATACCAGGTGGAAACAGGGTAATAGATTCAGTCAGCCAAGGAACATTTCCAAGAACTTAAAACAAAGCAGATATCCCTTCAAACACAGAAAACTCTTAAGATTTCCCAGAACCACCAGCTAGACTCCTTAAAGTGATAGATGGGACTGCACCCCCTAAACCAGTGTGGTGAAAGCCATTCAGAATACTGAGGCAGGCCAGCTCTTGGCTCAGTTACCCCATGGCTAACGCATAGAGATCGGGCCTCTTCTCCTTCTCTTCCTGGCAGATCTTGTGGACACGGCATTCCAGAGCCTGACCCAGGTTCAGCACCTTGGGGTACCAGGGCAGGATCTTGGTGAGCAAGATCAGGATGTTGCGGATGTGGGTGTACTCGCCCGTCTCTAGACAGTGAACTGATGCCTGAGGAAAGAAGTCACATTTAGAGAAAAATACAATACCATAAATATTAAATGATTATTGATTATGGGGACAGAGAGGGAGAAATGTCTAAACATCAACTCAATGCGTCGAAGCACAATGCAATATAGAAGACATATTTGCAATGATTTTGTTGGCGATATGAAAATGCACTTTTTATTTGGCTTGAAGAATTTGTCTAGCAAGTATGATAACTCTTCTAATATCTCGTATAAACTCCCGCTTTCCATTAAACTGGTCTTTTGAATTAATCCCTTCAAAATGGTTTGTTTGCATCACATTTTAAAATGTTTTTGGAACATATATACAAGTCAACATTGCTGTTTCTTACTATGAATTTAAAATGTTAAAATAAACATTGAGAAATATATTGAATATCGTCCTAAAGAATAATTTCAAGATATAACTTTTTGACTTCATTGCCCAGCACTAATTGGTCATATGCTTAACTGTCATGGTGTGTGTGACAAGACACTAACTTTAGTCAATTTATAATGCCATTTGTGGACAACATGCCGGAAGTTCTCATAGTCCAGCTGGTCCGCTTTGTTCCCTCCATCAAAACCACTGGCTCTGAAAATTGTCAGGAACCCTGGATAATTGCCACACTCCTAGAGAAGGAAACAGAACAACACAAGCCAATCCAACAAATAATACTGTAAAGTTTGCAAGAGGCAAATTTAGCAAACCACAGAAAACTATTGGTCATTCGGTAAAAACATAAGTGCTTTAACAATTTCCTTGTAGTAGAAAATATGTAAAATCGGAAGATGATTGAAAGATCAGTTTCTCTGTAATGAACGTTTAAAGTCTCTGATCTGTCAGGAAAGAGGATACGCTCTGGATTATGCCAGCTTGTTTTTACAGATACCAATTTAGTCTTGACTAGGATGCACTGGAGACACAGTACTGACAGAATAATTTACCAGGAGACTAAACTGACAGTCTGTTGTGAAAGCTCATGGTACCTTTTCATAGATGGCTCTGTCACTGTGCCATCGAGTGACAGTCTCCAGCATGCAGCACAGGAAACGGCCATAACGACGGGACTCATTCTCTGTGCAGCTCGCGACGGTGTAGATGATGTCAGAGAACACCTGGGTGCGGAATGAGAGAGAGACTGAGTAGGCTTTGAAAGAACTGCTGCTGTCATTAAACAGACCCGTGACTCTCTGATAGATAGACATAATAGAAATACTTCAAACATTCAGATAAGAGGGCAAGCGAGCAGCCCATTAACAAAATGGATCCTAAACGTTTACAAGTCGAGCTCTTTAACAGTAGCCAATGGCATACATAGCAAACAGGTCAGCAGTGGCACTTTATATGAATTGGGCATAAAAAAAAAAGTTTGCAACTCTTTAAAAATAAAGTAGAAACTGTTCTTATGTGTCTTTTTATTTGAGGTTTGCAATTTTTATAATCCTGTTACCAAAATTTGAGACATTTTCTAGCAATAAACATGAAATAAATGTACAAATTAACCACACAATCATGAAAGTCTATATTAAACGGTCTGATAAAAATATGCCAGAATGGTTATCAGGGTTGCAAATTTTGCTTAAATTAAGCTAGCTATTTTGGGAACAAATGTTGATTAACTTAAGATAGTGAATGTTTCTTTTCAATACATTTAAGGAAAAAACTTGTTTTACGATTTTTCAAAAATAACTTCATTAAAAGGGTTGAATGGTTAAGCTTTACAAATGCTGTCCACACTACAATTTGTGGACAAATTAAGGAAAAGGAAGATTGACTTGTTTTGCCACCATGCTTTAGAAATTGTCCAATTCCTGGGTGTCACAATTTTAAGGAATGGGAAAATCATGCGTACAAAATCTGTTAAACATTACATTTTTGCCGATTAAAATTAAAAATAGTTTACATTTAATTAAATATTAATTCAACAGACTTTCAAATTTATGACTGCTATATGGTTTAAAACTTGCAACTGGCCATGTTAAGGTTAGAGAATATTGTTAACATTTCTTTAGTGATATCTAATAGTGAGAACTATTATATTTCACATGAAAAAATAAAAAAAAAACCACAGGATTTGTACCTTTTTTGCTAAAAAAAAAAAAAAGCAATAGGACACCAGTTTGTACCCTATTGGTGTAAAGTGCCTGTAACAGTTGTTCTACTCCAGTGGACTCACTCTGTCATAGCACAGTAGGGTGCAGAAGTTGGGCGTCTTCTGCTGGTGCACCAGCTCCACGAAGCGAGCGCAGTAAACAGCATCAATGGCCGAGAAGACACAGCGGGGGAAGATGCAGAGCTGCAGGAACTTGGTGATGGTTTCATTCTTCGTAGATTCTGAGAAGAGAGCACAGTGGAATCAGGGGTGACAGAAAGAGCCTTCGAGTACTGATGTGATTGTGAGAATTATCAGTGGACTCACTGGCCAGTAACCAGTTGTCTTTCTCCAGTTTGAGGCGTTGAAGGACTCTCTGCACATGCTCCAGCTGCTTCTTCTCCTCCTCCTGCAACTTGTCCTGCAGTGCAGTGCAGCGCTCTTTCTCTTTCTTTTTCTTGTTCAAGGGCTGCAAAAGAAAAGAACTCCTCATGAACAACAGAAGAGTCTGGGCTTTCCTTGTCAAGCGGCAAAACAATTGTATATTTTAGCATCGCTGTGAGAGCCAAGATGTAATAAGAGAAAGGCTGTGTGGCGTGAAATATTAAATATAAACTACATTTTTGCATTTTCTGAAGTGGTGGTTGCCCATGAAAAATTCTCTGACACTTTGCTAGTGTGTTGTTGGTCCTTTTAAAATATAGTAATCTTAATCTCAAAATTAAGCAGGTCTTTAGTATTGTGGGTAAAAAAAAAAAAAAACTATGTTTGGAAAAACATACTGCCATGCAATATATAATATGCATACTGTGCACAGTTAGTATTGCATAGAAAGCCCAGATAACCTACTACATTTGGCAAAAATGCTAAGTATACAACAGAGCACACTGTGTTTGCGACTGTCTCCCACAATGCAATCCACAAAGACTGCCAAGAGTTAACAATTATTATTTTTTATTTTTTACACAAAATTGAATTAAATCAGCAAAATATATGTATTCCTCAAATAACTGAACACTACTTTGAAACCTGTAGTTTTGCTCCAAAATCAAAGGCGGAATTTGTAATTTTTGGATAAACCAGTGAGTGAATTAAATACTTTATAAATGAAAACTACTTCCTCTTATATAATCTTCTCTTTATTTGGAACTTGACAAACATGGGTTTCAATATGGGTTTAAATCAACCTTACCATAATGCTAAATTTCACATTATACCACATTTCAGTCTGATATAATGTTGACCAATTTTATTATTATTATCATTATCATAAACTTTCCTCAAAAACTCATTTTCTATGCTGCATTGCTTTACAAAGATGGTAATACATAAGTAAAAACATTAAAATAAACACTTTGTTAGGCTCTTCATTGTTTAAGTAATCTCTATAGAGACTAACATGTCCGGTTTGTTTTGTAATATCGAACATCATTCAAACAGAATTTTACAAGGATGATGTTGTTTATTTTAAAGCCCATTTATTTTTGTACATATCAGTGTTATAACCATTTTCCTCATCAGTGGTGGTTAGACTGTTGGGCTGTATAGCTCTTTGACTTCCTTTATAGTGCTTTAAGGTAAAAAACTTATAGTATAATTAAAATGGATCACGCAAGTTTTGTGGTCTGCAACGCATTATCGAGAGAAGCCGGATTGAGTAGCACAAGTGATCTCGCTCTCTGCTCACCTGTCTCTGGAGCACAAATATTGGGAAGTCTGCTGGACTCACTCACGTGAAACACAGATGTTCGTGAGAAGATGAGAAGCATATTTAACGTTTATGAAGCACCGAAAGCAAGATGAATGTCTCTGAATTTGCCACATTTTTCAAAGATGGAAAAACTCTGTCCATATTTCTTCAATTCTCACAGTCTCACGTGAAGCTCTGCCCACCGATAAATATGCACACGCGGATAATTACGTATTGCGATATATACACGAAATAGTAAAATCTCTATCGATTGACATTTTATATCGTTGCCACAATATATTCTGTCATATCATCCACCCCTACCTATCCGTCAAACTCTGTCAGAGCTTTCTCTAGTAATTAGACTCTTCAAGCAGTATGCTAGTATTCCATTACAAACCAAACCAAGAGTTTCTTACCATCTCTGTGTTTTCATCAATGGCCTTGATCTGCATCTTGAGCTTGTTGACCTCGCGTTCGTAGGCATTGTGCGGGACAGCCAGGTCATACATGGTGAGGGACCAGAAGGTGGCGTAGAACTGGGGTCGAAGGTCATCCCACACTTTGGGCAAGTGAAGGGAGACGACAGCTTCGTGTACAGGGGCCATAACCTGCTCGCAGGCCGCAATGTACTTATGCACCTTCTGTTGCTGCCTGTTGCCCTTCTCTGCCTTCTTCAATTCGTCGTACTTGGACTGAGGGAGAACAAAGACAGCAGGCTAGCATTATTATTCACTCAAGCACAACAAACCGGCCAGAAGATGGCTAGCAAGTGGAATTAGGGGGCGGTAAATCTTGTTAGATGTGAAGAGAGATGGGGTTAACTTTTACACTGCCCAGGAGAGCTGTAGCTGGGTTCGGAGATGTGGGAACACACAAAATGAGCTCCGTATGAAATATTCATTATGCAGGCAGTGTCACACACAAGTCTTTATCAGACAAAATACAAAAAACAAAATCAGTTTAATGCAAGTTTTAGGATAATCTTGCATTATTGCATTCTATTGCAATTCAACCCTATTACAACATGCAACGTTTGTTATTGTCTTAAAGCTGATACACCGATCAGCCACAACTTTAAAACCACCTGCCTATTATTGCGTAGGTCCCCCTCGTGCCGCCAAAAGAGTGCCAACCCGCATCTCAGAATAGCATTCTGATATGATGATATTCTTCTCACCACAATTGTACAGAGTGGTTATCTGAGTTACTGTAGACTTTGTCAGTTCAAACCAGTCTGGCCATTCTCTGTTGACCTCTCTCATCAACAAGGCGTTTCCATCCACAGAACTGCCGCTCACTGGATGTTTTTTTGTTTTTGGCACCATTCTGAGTAAATTCTAGAGACTGTTGTGTGTGAAAATCTCAGGAGATCAGCAGTTACAGAAATACTCAAACCAGCCCGTCTTGCACCAACAATCATCCATGCAATTATCTAATCAGCCAATCGTGTGGCAGCAGTGCAATGCATAAAATCACGCAGATACGGGTCAGGAGCTTCAGTTAATGTTCACATCAACCATCAGAATGGGGAAAACAATGTGATCTTAGTGATTTGGAGCGTGGCATGATTGTTGGAGCCAGATGGGCTTGTTTGAGTATTTCTGTAACTGCTGATCTCCTGGGATTTTCACACACAACAGTCTCTAGAATTTACTTAGAATGGTGCCAAAAACAAAAAAAATCCAGTGAGCGGCAGTTCTGTGGATAGAAATGCCTTGTTGATGAGAGAAGTCAACAGAGAATGTCAGTTCAAACCAGTCTGGCCAAAGTCTATGGTAACTCCGATAACTGCTCTGTACAATTGTGGTGAGAAAGGTTGGTGCTGTTTTGGTGGCACGAGGGGGACCTACACAATATTAGGCAGGTGTTTTTAAAGTTGTGGCTGATCGGTGTATATACCATCACATGCTTCTGTTGATAAAGAAACACCAAACAATTAGAGATAAATGGTTAGCCTAAGTGATCAGACCAATTCATTGAACAATACAAAGCCAATGTGTTGAAGTAATAATATTACTATTATACAATTGTAATTATTACTATTGCATTATAATATAATACATAATATAACATTCGGATTGGATGGTTTCAAAAAGAAAGAAAGCGACTGTGTAAATGTAAAGTCGACAAAGACTAAAGTTGCACAAAAAGAGACATATTTTTAGTATTTGGAAATATTTTAAAATGTAATTTTTTTTTTTTTTAAGTCATTCTACCCCATGCAATATTACTACATATTTTCTCTGGTTTGGATAAAAGCGTCTGCTTAATGAATAAATGTCAATTTAAATGTAGAGCATTTTAAATTAAGACAATTGTCTTGGATCCATTTAGGTCTGGATGCTGCCTTAGAAGGTTGCTGTTTATGTAGGCAGTAAGGCACCACTATACTGTTAAGTCTGATCACTCACCAAAATCTGATGTGCGTACATGGGGCGAGACAGGAAGAAGGCGGCGTCATGTGGCGTGTGGAACTGGTTGCAGAGGATATCGACTGACGGTACCCTCTTGATGTAGTCTTCTGTGCTGAGGTTAGATGCCAAGAAGCCACCAAACTGCACCAAGGTGTCGTGACACTTTGGGAAGGAAGCAGAAAGAGAAGCATTCATCATTAAACGTGCCTCTCCCTCTGGTCCGTGTTCATTTCCCAGCCAAATACAGATGCTCTTAATAAATCCTCAGGTCGCTCATTTATTTGGGGAACTGCACCTTGCTTTATTAAAGCCATTCATCATGGCTACTCCATTGAAATCGATGGGATGCACAGTAAAGCAATTTTGTGGAAGCAAGACACTGGGGAGAGATTTGAGAGTAGGGTGGTGGAGCAGAGGGAGATATGGCTGGACCACTGGGTCAACTGTCAAAATGTTCCCTTACAGCTGTTCTACTGTGGGACAAAGTTAAAGAGAACTAAAGGAAGAAAACTGTCGCCTCCGTTTTAGATAAAAGCATGCATCATATATCATTGTCTTCAAACAGTTTAGGGCAGATGAAGGCAAAAGGAGTTTTAACCATCAAGTATAACTCAACATTAGCCTTTTGAAAGCCGTGCCTATGTAATCAAATTAAAAACAATGAAAAAATAAGTTGTTGATTGAAAGTATAAAAGCAATGTATTTTATGTTTATTGAATACTCGGATATATACAAATTCATAAGTAGTTTAATAGTGTAGGGAGACAGACTCCTTTGCGTCATTTAAAGTGCGTGAAGTGGGTGATTGCAGCAGAAGACTTCTGCTGTGGTTTGTTGGCTGTGATTCTTTGTTTTAAATAAATGAAGTTGAAATAATACGGACTGATGGCTTCTACAGAAGCATTCACCATTAATTAACAACCTCGGAGTTCACAGCAGGTCCTTTAAGGTTTATAAGTTATCATTAATCAGAGGCGTCATGCCCACATAGTCTGAGGGGCATGTGCCCCCTTAGATTATGAGCCAAGAGGATTTTGAATGGATTATCTGAACTTCCAAAAACATATTTGTACCTTAGATAATAAAAATTAATGATTATTGCATGAAAAAAATAACGTCTACTCATTGGCCGACACTGGTTCCCCTAAAATAAATAATAATAATAATAATTAAAAAAAAAAAAATAGGTGCATGACGGCCCTGTCATTAATAATCAATTCCCCTATGGAGAAAATGAACTGAATTTTTACTTCTGGAACCAGACTGTTGAGCTCTAGCCAGAAACAGATGTAAAAGGCGGCCCAAGTGACATCTCTCTAAAGCTGTGCTCAGAATACCTTCCACCCAGTGTGCGCTAACAACAAAATGGACATCAAAAGAAAAAGAGATTGACTCGGTCCTCTTTTCAGCGCTCCAATCAGTTTAGAGTGATACAAGTCCCCTGAGAAACTGCCACGATTCACCATAAAAAATATGGTCTATTTGTAGGAGAAAGGGAGAAAGAGAAAGGGGTAGGAAAAAGAGAGGCAGATGAAAATAATGAAATGCATCAGTTGCTTTGAGTTGTACCGAGCAGAAAGGCAAATTCGTTTTTCCAGGATTTAGAGGTTTTTACCATGGGATGGAAATTGTAACAACTCATAATTACATAAATACATCAGAAAGAAACTTACCAAAATAACAGAGTGGTGCAATAATATTAGCATTCTCTGAATACAGAACAGACTACAACAAACACATTATCTACTGCTTATATCAGGATTAACTCGAATGGGGAACAGATCAGTGCTGAAGGTTGTGGTGAAATAAGATAGTTTGAGCTGACTCACTAGAGTATATAAAAAAGCAATAAAAAGCCTCTTATTTGACTTGGGTAGAAACGATTAGTCAACGTTATCGACAACGTCGAAAATAAAAAAAATTGTCGAAATTTCTTTGTCGAATAGTCGTTTGATCTCATTCAATGTAACATGGAATCATATGAAACTAATGATGGCATCCTAGATGAGCACTGCAGCTCACACCTGACTGAGGAGAGGAAGAAAAAACAGTTCAAGTCATTTTTATTTGTATAGCACTTTTCACAACACACATCGTTTCAAAGCAGCTTTACAGAAAATCATGCATTAACAGAACATGAAACTGTAATATCTATAAAGTCTTACAGTGATCGTTGTGTAGTTTGATTAAATATGATTGTAAAATGTGTATAGAAATTAAATAAATAATAATTGTATTTAGAAACCCAGTGAGCAAGCTGAAGGCGACTGTGGCAAGGAACACAAAACTCCATATGATGTTGGTTAATGGAGAAAAATAACTTTGGGAGAAACCAGGCTCACTGTGGGGGCCAGTTCCCCTCTGGCTAACAGCATGAATATAATGCCAATATTAGTTATTTGTGTGCAGTGCAAGTCATGGTTTGTAATTAGTAAATTAAGCGTTAAGGTCCAATGTTTAAAAAAAAGAAATGCTTAATTTACACACAGTCCAGATGCACTCCAAACAGCTTCAGGTGATGTACTGTAGATTGCAAAGTTGGAGAGAATTATACAAAAATACAAAATAAGTAAATACAGAAGCACTCTCATTGTGAAATAAAGCGGAGCAGGAGCTGCCGTTCCACTTAAGCAACACTTTTAAGGAAACACCCCACTGTTATATCTTTAATGCATCCTTTATTAAAGTTCAAATAATAAGGAAGCAGGTCATGTAAATATGTACAAGCTCCGAAACTGCCATTTCTGTGTGCTGTCAGTGCCGCTTCTATGAGTCGTGAGAAGTGACTCGATCTACGGGGGAGAGGTTGAAACTGCATCTCGGCTCTAGCACATTCTGGCGCGGAGACACTTCTCCCTTGCGCGCGCTTGCTGAAGCTAGATTATAACGTGATGGCTCGCAACGTAGTGAATCATAACGCATATGAGTTGCGGTGTGTATCTTATGAAGAAAATCGGCGATACGCAGCTCTATTAAAAAGAGAGAGTTTGTTTTTTTGTGAGTTAAAGATGGATCGAAGTGAACAAAAAAGAGAGAGAGGGTAGTCTTTTTTATTTGTTTTTGTTTTGGCTTGTTTTCCAATATAAATATCTAAAACTCCTTATAAACAAAATTTACTTTAGGAGCTACAATACAGAAGAAAACAATTTGAATATAATATATTGAATATAATGTATAACATTTAAATATTTTAAAATATCTAAAAATCATTAAAAAAAAAAAATGTACCTGAGAAGTAGCATAAGATATTTAGACTTGCTTTTAGAGAATAGATCTTGAATATAAGTATATTTTGTCTTTACTGCACTCGCAGAAGAATAACCAAGTGAAAAAAACATACAAATGCACTTATATTTAAGATACATTCTCTTAAAGCAAGTCTAAATATCTTATATGTTGCTTCTCAAGTAAATGTATCTTGTTTTGAGGATTTTTAGACAATTTTAAAATGGAAAACAAGACAAAATCACTTAATAACAAAAGGATTTTTTGCAGTGAATTTTTTACTGAATGAAACTTAATAAAAAGGTTATTTTACCCTTTAATTCAGTGAATGTCATTTAGAGGTATTTTTAAAAGATGATTGTCCTCTTTATTGTTAGAAAGCACATTTAATACAACCTTTTAACTCTGGGCACAATCTGAATAATCGGTTAAGACTTAATAATTAATCATTGCAATAATCGCCCGAATAGGCAAATAATAGTTTTAATAATTGTTAGATTAGTCAATTATCAAAATAATTGTTAGTTGCAGCCCTATACGTGACAGGAGCATCTAAATTCCAGTAAATTGCAGTAAAGCAAAACTCAAGGGAACAGTTACAGTTATCTTTGAAGCCATTCTCTTAAAAAAAAAAAAAAAAAATGTCTGGCAGGCAAAAAATCATAAGGCTGATCACTTAATAGCACACAACTCAACAAAACACACAATTTCAGGCAACATTCATGTCTGTAGCACAAACCGTGCAGGACGAGTTTTGTGATGAAGTTTCATATTTGGAGTTAGAGGTTTGTTCAAATCCTTGATCCCAGGGATGGGCAATAATAATAATGATGCTTGCCTTAGTAAACACCACAAAAAAAATCTGAACAAGTTCAGTTGTGTGTCAACTTTTAACAAGCACAATTTGTCAATAGATGTTTTAAACATGCAAAATAAGGCAAATTTATACAACTTATTAAGTTCTAATATTTTTCAGGGTGCTTATGCATAAATCATGTAATCACGCTGAAAGCATATTTAGTTTGTGAGAGGAGTCAATCAATCTCAGTGGTGATAGCCGGGCACAGGAGCCCACATATTTCAGCTGATTGTAATGAGCACTGTGGAACTTCCTGCAAAGTGTAAAAAAAAAATAAAAAATCAAGCCAAAATTAATAATTAAAAGCTTCCCCACTGATGTCAGAAAAAAACATGTTCCTCATTTGCACCATGAGCAATTGTTTAGACAATTTGGCATTGCGAGAAGGAATTATTTGCTAAAGGCTCTAATTTGAGACATTGAGGGAAAAGAAAGGATCGACCGACAGCATCATTTCGTAGTCCCACACAGAATGAAGCTGATGATGTTAGTTTTTAGCACCATCTGCTGTGAATTGCGACATGTCTAGAGAACACGGGGGGAGAGGAAACAGTCAATTGGATTACCCAGTGAGTAATTGAGCTACGCAGCTGCGGAACATGAAAAGCAAACTGCAAGAGTGTGGGTGGATGAAAATCACAGAAGTTTTGTACAACTCCCAATGCGAGTCTTTCCTACGGCTGATGCAGGGTACTTTCACTTCAAAACAGCTACGCTGACAATCAGAAAAAGTTTTTTTTATAAGACTTAATGACAAAAGTTTAGTTTTATTTGGGAGACTGCATTTTTCAGTTACTTAATAAAAGGATTAAATCACCCAAAAATGAAAATTCAAAAGAGGTTTTACAGACTGTTTATGTTGCTTTTTTCCCATGCAATGAGAGTATATAGATACCAGGGGCTGTCAAACAGAGAAAGGACAAAGTGGTCCTACTAATAGTGGTCAATACAACTTTTGGCAGTTCAGCAAGCTTCTTACAGATGTGTTTCTGTTGAGCACAGGAGTTGCGTGGCTTTTTTACTGCATCCTTTTAATGTGTAATTAGAACAATTTTTTGTTGTTGTCTTTGATCAACAACAGACTGTAAAGAACAGAAAGGTCATTAACCCTTTAAGCTCTGAAGATGTTTTTAAAGATTTCCTGTTTCAGTGGCATATCCAAAATTAAAGGTTTATAACTTGACAAAATTTGTTTAATAAAAATTAAAAAACAAGGAGGGTCAAGTGTTGGTATCATTGTAAAGAAAACTTTTCACATTTTGTAATGATATAGATTATGATACATTCTGAGACTCTCAGCCTAAGAAACTGTCACAAATCACACACATTTTTTTTTTACTTTTCTCAAATTTGATATTATATATCTCTGGGTGGCTCCAAAAAAAGGCATTTGTTTTGTTCCCATTCATGTCAACTGTATCTGAGACAAAATTGTGTTGATACGACAAAGCAATCACAAGTTATAGCATTAAAAACATTATCATAATGTCAAAAAGCCTCTCCAAACAAATAAAACATAATTGTACACAAGAACTAATTACACTTGCAAACACAACAATGACTAAAGGTTTGCATAGCATGCAGACATGATTTTAGTAATGAGATTTCACAGAATGACTGCCTTTTGATTCAACGAGTCTGCATCGAGTCTGTCATGTTCATGGCGCAATCTTCTGGTGGCCAAATGTAACATTGTGCTTCGTGTGGATTATCTGATGATCTTTGCATCTGATTGCCTTGTGTGTGGGCTTGTTTGAAAGATAAATCACATCCTCTAAGTAATGGTATGTCATATTTTGTTCCGTTTATTTTTCTTGAAGTTATAAGCAACAATGTGGCATATAAGCAACACCAACATAACTGTCAAATACATAGTCAAAAATATAGCGAGTAATAGCTAAGTATGAGTAAAACAAATAGACTGGATGTATTCTACTCTTTGAAAGCTTTCCAACAACATATGACACATGGCTATTTGATAAGCTTGATGTTTTTAATGATTGCAATAATATGTACAGTGCACTTATTTTTCTTCCATAAATTATCAAAACAGAACACTTCCGATTTGTCTGCAAATATCAAAGCACTTGTTCAAGTTTGGTCATAATGACTATATCCATTGTAAAGTAGAGCTTCAAACAATACCTATTTTGTGTTGGTCAAAACTTTAGTTATTAATATTTTGACTATTTATTTTTCTCGCGGGTCTGCCAGCAGCCCATCCGAGCTTAAAGAGTTAAAAGATAAATTACTGAATGACCAATGGTTTACGTGGATCTCGCCTTCAGATTGCATGGAACCAGTCAAAACAAACTTTAACTCTCAACACGAAAAAAATAAGTGTGCTGAAATTTGCCACTATACTACTAAATCACAGAATGAAATTAGGTTGTATATGCAAGTGATTTCCTCGCATTGTAGGGGGTTGCTCATGGAGAAAAAGATTGATCTTGGGATTTTAAGAATCGATATGGCTCAAATGAAGATCGTGATCAATCAGAAAATCTGTATTTTTGCCCAGCCTGATTTGGATATTAAAATACATCGCATAAAGACGCATCACACAAGGTTTGATGTCAATGACGCCAAATGCAGTTTGTTATTCCATATCATGTAACTGATAAGGATGATAAATGACTCGCACCAACTTGAATTTTAATCTGTTCCTTACGCAGGATTCGTACAGATGCTTCAAAGTTAAATTCAAGGACTTTTCAAGCATATTTTTATTTGTTTTCAAGGACTATATTCAAGATGTCATTAAAACAAATTCTTTATTTGTTAATTTTAAATAAAAATATTTTATTCATCCAGTTAATTTATTATTGAATAACACCACTTATTACAACATATCTCAATGTGCATCTTTAACTGCACATTCTCACAGTAACAATTCTTGGTTCATTCATGACGAAATTGATGTGCAATTGTAGTGTGCTCCCTTAAAACTCACTTCGCTTTCCAACAAAAGTGAATAACTGGCTCCATAAACAGTAGTCCATACGACTCATGTGCTGTGTTCCATGTTTTCTAAAGTCACACAACAGATTTATGTGAGGAACTGACTGAAATTGCAAATGGGTCATTCTCTTATTTTTTGGGGGATTTTCTCCCCAATTTGGAATGCCCAATTCCCAATGCACTCTAAGTCCTTGTGGTGGCGTAGTGACTCGCCTCAATCCGGGTGGCGGAGGACGAATCTCAGTTACCTCTGTGTCCGAGACCGTCAATCCGCACATCTTATCACGCAGCTTGTTGAGCGCATTACCGCGGAGACATAGCGCACGTGGAGGCTTCATGCTATTCTCCGCCGCAACCATGCACAACTCACCACGCACCCAACCGAGAGTGAACCATATTATGGCGACCACGAGGAGGTTATCCCATGTGACTCTACCCTCCCTAGCAACCGGGCCAATTTGGTTGCTTAGCAGACCTGGCTGGAGTCACTCAGCACGCCCTGGATTTGAACTCGTGACTCCAGTAACACTAAGGTTAAATGGATTACAACACCAAATTCTGAGGTTCCAATGTGGTACAACACCAATTTAGTTTTGTGTGAAAATATTAGTTAAAATGTGAAATAATAACTTTTTAACATGCTGGGAAAAATCACTATATGCATATTTAAGCAGCCTCTGAACTCTGACCTTAATTCTTTTCCCTTTTTGTATTTAACTTAAAAAAAAAAAAAGAAAAACGTTTTAACATTGATAACACCAATGCCATGAAATCAAGGGACAAACATTCTTTTTACATTATTTAAATTATTAATAATAATTTTGATTTGCTTTTTTGCACACTTGTTCGGCCTTGCACTAATGCTTGTATTTAAAATAAGCACAAAATAAACACAAATAACTTTTAATGTCATACAAGTGGTGTACCAGATGAAGGGGATACAGATTTTACTTCAGGCAACTGACAATTTCAAATATATTTTCAAAAAAATGTGCAAAACAGTCTCAAGCCATTTCATATTATTAAAGGTTAGGTTATAGAATGATACTTTAAATTTTTTTTTTTTTGGAAAGCTTTTTCATGACTTAAAAAATCGAGGCACATGTTTATCAACATATTTTGATACTGACCCAAATTTTATCAGAAACAACCTATTTTGCTACACTGCTCACAAAACTGAATTCTCCATTGTTCTGCATTCAAATCTCAGAACACTTTGCAACTCATCTAATTTTTTCACTCTGGAGAGTAATTTTTAATTAAAACTGATAGTTGCAAGGATTCTTATGTGTTAAATCCACCACAGCAGAATCTATAAAATATATTTTTAAATCCTCCAGTAACAATTGATTGTAAATGGCCCATTCTGAACAGCACTGCCAAAAGTAACAGGTGCCACGTGACAGTGCCGTCTATGCGCTGCTTCAGCAGTGGTCTGGACCTCTGCCCATAAAAAGAAAGGTTAAAAAGAACCGACTCAGTCATTTGTTTGTAAATTTGACTCCACTGGTCGCATTTCTTGCTGCACATGCAACTGAATAGCACGTCTTGAAACACTGTCACTGTGTTAGTACGGTGTTTCATCTGCACCAGCAGAAGAATGTACAGTATGTTTCTGATCCGTTAACGGAACCGACAGTCAAGAAAATCATCCAGTATTTTTTTTTTATTTTATTTTTTTTTAAGCGGTTCTGAATAAGAAGCATATAGCACACAGAGAGAAGTATGCAAAAAAATATTCAAAGAAATCCATTATTCTCTGATTCATGACACAAGCCATGTGTGAAAGCAAGAAGCGGGAAGAGGGGAATGTGCTGTTTGACTGTAGCAGTGCGGGGGCGGGGGTGTATTCAAGCACTTCAAGCACATTGTACTAACTCTGCTTAGACAAAGCTATTGTATAGCTTCAGAAGACTTGAAATATAGCGCACAAGTCACATGGACAACTGATATAGTACTTTCATGGTTTTATGGTCAACTGTATGGAAAAGAGCAGAACAAACGTAATGCGAAATATCTCTTGTGTGTTCATGCAAGAAAGTCATAAGGGGTTGGAACAACTTTAGAGTGCGTAAATGACAATTTTAATTTTTAGGTGAACTTATTTATTAATAGTTTGGACTATTAATGGGCTGGAACTTAAAACATCCATTTAAATTGATCTAACAGTGATATACAATATTTTAGAATATGTTCTTTCCTAGCATGCATCTAAAAAGAAGAGCCTTCTTTGTCAGCCTTTACTTCACTGAAATTTACAATTTCATAAGCTGTTTCTTCTTGAATTTTCCCTAAAGGAGCCCCAAAGTCTGAATGTTTGTCTATCTATATCATGAAAGGAGGCAGCATTTTAACTTGTCTGAAAAGTAAACAAGCAAACTTTTAAATAAACATCCGAGTTTTTATGAAACCCATTATTTGAGCTTTTCTGCATGTCAATTACACAGTTATTCATTTTTAATTAGCAGTTAATACTCTGAGGGAAGTTACAGCAATATTGAGCATGAGTACTTTAAGGAGTGTTTAAGGCAACATGAAATGACATTGACGACACACTTTCATAATGAGACTAATTTTTAAAAGAAACTGGATAATCAACAAGAAAAAAAGCACAGGTGGGACTTGATCCATTGGCATAGTTTAAGAAAGAAGGTCTCTACATAACAGGTGGTTGGAAAGGAAGGGGTTAAAAAGAGGGCTTGGTGACATCTGCAGAAAAGGAAAGTCGCTTTCAGAGGCGTTTTGATGAAAGATTTTGAAGCAAACCTTTTTTAGTAATCATGTCCACAGGCGAATAGTTTACAGTAAGACCAAGAATGTATTAAGTAAACTATCAAATTTTATTTCAAGTTGAACATCCTGTTCTCAGATGTAAAGAGAAAATGACATTGTGATCCTACCTGATCGTAAAGCTTTCCCACAAGTTTGAGATGTTTCTCTCCACCCTCAGAGAAGACCACGCCATTCCTCTGCTGGGCCATCAAAAGACAGAGCGGCAGTGCAAGTTCGTGATCCAGAAGAGCATCCTTCAGACGCTGAGATGACTTCTTAGTGTTCCTGATCTGCCCAAAGTAGCCACCCTACACACACACACACACACACGCACACACTCTTCAGAAGGCCCTTCAAATAGGCTCAAACATCTCAATTCAACAACGTAGCGAACGCTGTCAGCCTGAAGTTGACTAGTCTCTTTGAATGTAATTTACAAAACGTGTCTGTTGGAAATACAGTAAATGTAGGCAAGGGAAGACTCATTCATATTAATGAGGAAAGCTCTGATTTGTCAGGGTTAGGTTTAGGGGATGGGTTAGGGTTGGGTTGAAGTTTCTCTTACCAATCAGGTAGCGCTTTCCTGATGAATATTAATTCATCATCCAATCTGTTACCTGCTTTACTCATGAATATACACCGATCAGCCACAACATTAAAACCACCTGCCTAATATTGTGTAGGTCCCCCTTGTGCCGCCAAAACAGCGCCAACCCGCATTTCAGAATAACATTCTGAGATACTATTCTTCTCACCACAACTGTACAGAGTGATTATCTGAGTTACCGTAGACTTTGTCAGTTCAAACCAGTCTGGCCATTCTCTGTTGACCTCTCTCATCAACAAGGCATTTTCATCCACAGAACTACCGCTCACTGGATGTTTATAGTTTTTTGGCATCATGCCACGCTCCAAATCACTGAGTCACATTTTTTCCCCATTCTGATGGTTGATGTGAACATTAACTGAAGCTCCTGACCTGTATCAGCTTGATTTTATGCACTGCATCCACAGGATTGACGGATTAGATAATCGCGTGGATGATTGTTGGTGCCAGACGGGCTGGTTTGAGTATTTCTGTAACTGCTGGTCTCCTGAGATTTTCATGCACAACAGCCACTAGAATTTACTCCGAATGGTACCAAAAACAAAAAACATCCAGTGAGCAGCAGTTCTGTGGATGGAAATGCCTTGCTGATGAGAAAGGTCAACAGAGAATGGCCAGACTGGTTTGAACTGACAAAGTCTACGGTAACTCAGATAACCACTCTGTACAATTGAGGTGAGAAGAATATAGTCTATACTAAGATGCGGGTCGGCACTGTTTTGGCGGCACGAGGGGGACCTACACAATATTAGGCAGGTGATTTTAATGTTGTGGCTGGTCAGTGTAAATTACTTCCCCTGTCTTATTCGACTTGACTAATGGGCTTGACTAGTCGACTGTTAAAAATCAGTATTCGTGCAACACCTACTGGAAACACATTTTTTAAATGACCTGATATTTCCAGGTTTTCCATGACAGTAGTAACCCTGGTGCTTACAACTTTTGAAAATTAGCATTACTGGGTGAGAAGTCATGACTAACTTTAAATGTATACACCTATAATCAATGTCCCTTGTGGTAACACATTAATTGCCTCAGCATTTTCAAGAATTAATTGTTAGACCTCTATTTGCAATGCAAACCAGCCTAAACTAGGTAGATATTTGACTTGCAGAGCAATATTGCTTTACAGACTAATAAGCTAAAATGTAACTTTAGCTGCATCTCATAACAGGAGCTTTGTACAACTGGAGTTTTCTGCATCATGAGGAGGATAAAACATTGTTCATCACTCCTAAAAAAACTGTATGGATTGCACATTTTCAACACTATCTGACACAAGATTTTTCAACCTTTCTCTCTCCTTGTCTGTGGTCCCCACATGCTTTAAAACATCCACCATTGTGCCTGTACCAAAGTCATCCAAAATCACTTGCTTAAATGACTGGTGTCCTGTTGCTCTGACCCCCATCATCAGCAAATGCTTTGAGAGACTATTCAGAGATTACATCTGCTCTGTGCTGCCTCCATCACTGGACTCACTGCAGTTTCCTTACCGCAACAACCCCTCCACTGATGATGCCATTGCATTTACAATACACACTTCTCTCTCCCACCTGGAAAAAAGGAACACTTGTGAGAATGCTGTTTATAGACTACAGCTCAGCATTCAACACCATAGTGCCCTCCAAGCTTTATGTGAAACTCAAACTCTGGGCTTAAACAGCTCGCTGTGCAGCTGGATCCTGGACTTCCTGTCAAGCAGACGCCAGGTGGTTAGAATGGGCAGCAACATCTCATCACTGACCCTCAACACTGGAGCCCCGCAGGGCTGTCAGCCCACTCCTGTATTCCCTGTACACACATGATTGTGTGGCAATACACAGCTCCAATGCCATCATTAAGTTTGCTGATGATACGACGGTGGTAGGTCTGATCACTGACAATAATGAAACAGCCTACAGAGAGGAGGTGCACACTCTGACACGCTGGTGTCAGGAGCACAACCTCTCCCTCAACATCAGCAAGACAAAGGAGCTTGTGGTGGACTTCAGGAGAAAAGACAGAGAAAACAGTCCATTCACCATCAATGGAGCACCGGTGGAGAGAGTCAGCAGTTTCAAGTTCCTCGGTGTCCACATCACTGAGGAACTCACATGGTCCATCCACACTGAGGCCATTGTGAAGAAGGCTCATCAGCGCCTCTTCTTCCTGAGACGGCTGAGGAAGTTTGGAATGAACCGCCACATCCTCACATGGTTCTACACCAGCACTGTAGAGAGCATCCTGACTGGCTGCATCTCCGCCTGGTACGGTAATAGCACCGCTCACAACCGCAAAGCCCTGCAAAGGGAGGTGCGAACTGCCAGACACATCATCGGAGGTGAGCGTCCCTCCCTGCAGGACTTCTATACCAGGCGGTGTGTGAAAAAAGCTCGGAGGATCAGAGACTCCAGCCACCCGAGCCATGGGCTGCTCTCACTGCTACCATCAGGCAGGTGGTATTGCAGCATCAGGACCCGCACCAGTCGACTTCATGACAACTTCGTCCCCCAAGCAATCAGATTTTTGAACTCTTGATCTCCCACGATCAAAATACATCAGCACTGCACTTTATCAATCTTATTATCTCACACTGGACTGTCTGAAATTATATTCTCTCTTAACAACACACTGGCAACTGACGATCAACTGACTGATGATCTGATGATCAATACAGTACAATACAACCTACTGTATATTTTATATATACTATATATACACTATTTTTTATTGTATAATGTGTATTCTATATTGTGTGTATTGTATACTGTATATTGTATGTTATTATTTGTATATTGTGTTGTGTGTAATTATGTGTATATTAGTATATTGTGTTGTGTCATTATGTGTATATTAGTTATGTACATTGTGATGTGTAAATCTGTTTATTGTAAATTGGTATATGTCTCATCACTGTCATGACTGCTATGTTGCTCGGAACTGCACCCAAGACTTTCACTCACTATTGCACTTGTGTATATGGTTTTGTGACAATAAAAGTGAAGATAAATTGGAAGTTTTAACTGACATTCAAACCACCAATAAGCACAATGCAGGCATTAAAACTAAAAGAATTGAAATAAAAGTTAAGGAATTTACTTTAAAATAAAGAGAACACTAATTAACATGCATGCCCATACATAAATCAAACATTGTCAGAAATTTGTATTTTCCTTACTTTCATGTTCAAAACCTTTATAACTTTCTACACAAATGTTCACTTTCATTGCATCTTTTTTTCCATACAATGAAAGTGAATAGTGACGGAGGCTGAAAGTCCATCTCCTTTTGTGTTCCACAGATGTCAGTCAGTAATACAGGTTTGGAACAACATGACAGTAGTTAAGTAACAGAATTTTCATTTTAAGTGTCCAAATACTTTTCAGGACAACTGTAAGCAAAAACAAAGTATCCTTCACATGTGTGGTGTACCTCTGCTTTGAGCTGCTCTCCACCTGTCATGGCCTCAAGCTGCTCCACTGTCATCTCATCAGTGATCTCAATGCCTGCCATCTTCTGCACCACTTCCTTCAGGATCAGCAGGTCAAAACTGACAACACAAAACATGTTTAATTGAACACATTAATAATTTAAGCCCTTGATGAACAGCAAGCTGCTCTTTGGGAGTTTTACGTACCTAATGACCCGGGCCATTCAAGAAATTACATAATAAATTACAAATAAACTCCATTTTGTCACCGTTTATTTTGCTGTTTAAACGGAAACAATTATAATCAACCTCTATTCTACTGAATAATAATACTTTAATACCCATATGTTCGCATATATGCAGACCTGTCCAGATCTATACATTATCCAGATTATCTCAGCATTAACAGTCAGTCAACACTCGTGTGTCAAACAGTGGGCAGTTTAAGGGCGTTGAGGCAATGCTGAACACAGTGCTGAGTAAGGGACAGCTTCACATAACTGCCTGCCTACACACATCCCTCCGGGGTCTTCAAGAATAACCTACACATCATTAAAATGTCTGTTTCTAATCATGGAGAACTGTCCACAGAACAGCTCTGCGTACAACTGAGCATAGAGAAATATGCTGTTATTTTAGCCTCGCTAAATGCTGTGAAATAAAGCTTCAGAAACCCCTAAAAGTCTCCTAACTGTATTTTATATTTATTTAGAACATGTTTTGAGTAACAGCATTACAAATGTATTTTTGGAAGTAGCTGCAAATACCACAATATATCCCAACCATTTATAAACTTGAGCCTTTGGTTTCCTTAAAGGTTTTGGCTAAACAGTCACCATTAATTGGTTCTAACTATATTGAACATTGTCAAGTACGGTTGTCCAAGGTGGTAAAATTTAGAAATCTTTTAAAAATATAATTGTAAAATATCTAGATGAGCTTACATGTGTCAAGTTCGCAGAAACGTGATCTTTGTGTCCATGCTGATTTCATAAATTTTTGAAAAACATTTATAGCATTTTCTACTGGTTTAATGACTTTGAAATGTCAAGTGGTGTAACTACCAAGTAAAATGCATTAAAATAATTTTAATTTCTTGTGCCTTGAGTACACTTGCTTGGCGATATAAAATAAATGTTTTCAAGATATTTTTATAAAAAAATAAAATAAATACCACTATATCCGATTACACCGTCAAAATTGCCCGCCATACGCATGATATAGTCTACTTGCATTTGATGGGTGGTAATTTCATACCCTGTGCTGCTATTTAATATATTTGGTGACTTCCCAGCTCTATGGTTTTATAATTTCCCTATGTTGTCGATCACCTTCTGTCAATGAGTGTTGCAATCGGCATCGGATATTTGTCAGATATCGCCGATATCCGATTACATCGTCCGATCGCCCAGCCCTAGAGTAAATCATTATTTTAAAAAAAGTTCAAGTATATTTTTCAAGGTAAAAAATATTTTTCATGAATATCATGAATTTTTAAGTCATGAGTTTCAAGACATTTTCTTAGGGTTCCTCCATTTGAACAAAATGTGCCTTTTCATAAAAATGTAAAAATGTAAAAACTTCTCACAGTCATGAGGGTCTAAAGAAAAAAAAAAAAGAGGATCCCTTGTCACATGACAAAAAAAATAAAAATACCAACCAATAACAATACTATTTTGATAACTTTTTTAAATGTTTTCTTCTTAGTTTAAGTATCATTTACCATTTACCATTTAAAATAAAGCTCTGTTGTGAATCTGTATCCAAAGTACACAAAAAGTCTTTGTTAATATCCAAGTTGGACGTGATGAAAATATTTTCTTGCAAAGTTAATAACTGCCCTAACCTGGAGACATAAGACCAATTTAATAACTTGTGGCTCGAGTCTTTGTGAGTAATTCATTCAAAAGAACCGGCACAATAATCTCTAGTAATTTCTTCGTGAATCAGACTAGACTGGTCACGCACTATGTTGCGTGAATCGTGTTGTCTATTTACTGTTTTTGCATTATCTCCTCAAATTCAATTTAGACTGCAAGCTCACAACGCAGAGTATATTGCAACACCTTTGCACAATTTTTTAAAAAGGAAACATGTCAGGGATTTTTAACGGCTGGTTTGACTAAATTCAATCTGGTGTAAATTAGTAAAATAGAGTAATGCTGAAATAAATACCTTTCTTGTCAATACTACAACTACAGTCTGTGCTGCAAACTGTAAAATGAAATCAATTTTCATCAACAAAGTTAAACGCACTCATACCTCTTGCCTGCTTTCAGCTGGTTGGTCACATACTGTAAAAGACCAGCCAACTCGATGGGATATTTCCGGAAAACAGCTCCACAAAGACTTGCAAGACCTGAGGAAAAACGCCAAGACAAAAGCATAATATTAACATAAGCATTTGCATTAGAATCTGTAAAAGGGCAAGACAAGAAGGTCACACGGCCGCATTTGTGCTTCAAATTGGTTTGTGGAAACACTCAAGCAGCAAGGCCAAGCTGTTTAAAGAAATGACATTTCACGTCCATTAAGAATGTCAGACGAAAGGATCAATTTATTCAGCATCTCGACATATCAAAGAGGCTTTTCAGAGGAAGGGAGGAAATGCGGCACTCACTCTGCAGCCATGATGAAATGGTTGTGTCATCGTGTTTCATCTTCTCTTTCTCTGGGTTGGCTAAAGCTTCAATAATGCAATCTGCCCACACGGTCAAGGGTTTTAGACACACCACGGCTCGCTCTTTTCAAGATAACAAATCCGTTATAAATGGCAGATGCTGTTAAATCTACTAATCACATACAGTGCAAAAGTTTGAGTCCACGAGTGAAAATGCTTCTACTTAGTACAAATATTTTAATAACAACTTATATTACCAGCAAACCAATTTGAGAAAAACGTTGAAATATGTACACCATTTTCTGAAGAAGTATTTGTTCTACCATACCAAGAAATTCAAAAAACGTATGTACATTTCTTAACGTTTTTCTCAAACTGTTATGCAAAAAAATATTTGTATCAAATGTAAGAGTACAAAAAATAAGCATTTTCACAAGTGGACTATTTTTGCACCTCACTGTATTCATTCTTTTTTTCACATTCAATAGAAAATTAAATCTATATTTCTCTGCTGCTATGCAAAAAGTGCAAAAACACCTTTTTCCCTAATTTCAAAGACACAAAACTGTCAATGTTGGTGATGATGAAGTCAAGGTGAGCGATTACACACTATTTTAATTACATACAAATAACTGGAGTTTTGAAGAGATCAGCAAGTTCCTGAGAGAGCTGTAATTAGTGTAGGGGGAAGATTATTATACTATAGGAGTGTAATTGTAACAAAGGATACAGGCCAGCACATCATAGTTGAGAGACGTGAGGTATTTAAGAGAGTCCACCACTGGAGTTATGAGGTTGTCGTACCACTGGATCTGAGACAGAATCTGAAAGAAAGAGACAAAGATTACATTTCATGAGGATTTATTTGTTTCCGTTTGGTAGTGATGTACTTCTCGATGAATCGACAGCATGTGTAGCATAATGTTGATTGCAACAAAACTTATTTGATTCGTCCCTCATTTATTTAAAAGTAGCAAAAATCGCAGTTACTGTAAGGCACTTTCAATGGAAGTGAATGTGGCTTGTCCATAAATGTTAAAATACACAGTGCTTAAAAAAAATAGCCACAAGATGTAAACATTATGAAATTGAAAACGTGATGGCTCGTGACGTATTGAATCATAATTTACAGTATGTGTCGTGGTGTGTATCTAATCGTGAAGAAAACGACGATACACAGCTCTATTAAGAAGAGAGTTTGTTTTTTGTGAGTTAAAGATGGATCGAAATCAAGTGAACAAAAGGTGAGAGTCTTAGCCCATCACACCGCAACAAAATACGGCTTGTTTTCCAATATAAATATTAAAAACGTTAATTTACTTTAGAAGCTGTACTGCAGAAGAACAATTTGTTAGAGAATGTTAAATATTACACTTAAAATTTAAATATAAAAAAAAAAACATCCTTAAAACAAGAAATATTTACCTGAGAAGCAACATAAGATATAAGTGTATTTCATCTTTACTGCACTGACAGAAGTATTAAAAAAAAGAAAGAAATTCACTTGTATATAAAATACACTTCTATTCAAGATATTCTCTGAAAGCAAGTCTAAATATCTTATATGTTGCTTCTCAAGTAAATGTATCTTGTTTTAAGGATTTTGAGATTTTTAAATGGAAAACAAGACAAAAACACTTAATAAAAAAACAAAACAAAAAAAAAAACAAATGCAGTGATTTTTTTACCGCATTAATAAGTTTGAACTTTACAGAACACATCGCAAGAACAGCTAGATCATGCAGATTTGCGATATATAAAATTTGGAAGATCAGACCCTTCTTATGCGAGCATGCTACACAACTCCTTGTCCAAGCTCTTGTTATATCTATACTGGACTACCGTAATGCTCTTCTGGCAGGACTTCCTGCATGTAGAGTCGAACCTCTGCAATCGATCCAAAACGCGGAGGCACGATTGGTTGTCAACGAGCCTAAGAGAGCGCACGTCACAATTCTCTTCATCAAATTTCAATGGTTGCTCGCTACTTCAAGTTATGCGCCATCCAGAAATTTATGATCAGTGGGCGAGCAGCGCCTTGTGGTGCCATCTCACAAAGGCAAAAAAAGATCACTCTCCCGGACGTTCACCTCAACTGTTCCTCACTGGTGGAATAACCTGCCAAACACCACCCGAGCAGCCACCTCAAGTCGCATTTTTTTTTAATCGAGCACTAGACCCAATTCTACTAATGCAATAAATGTTTCTTCTTGAAAAAAAATTTATAATAAAAAACAAACATTCTTTCACAACAGTCTCTTACCTTCCTCTCTACTTGTGCTTCTCTGAACAATTTTGCAACATTGTATTACAGCACTTATTACTGCCTCCTTAGGATGAATCATTTCTGTTGTATTCCTCATTTGTAAGTCACTTTGTATAAAAGCGTCTGCTAAATTAATAAATGTAAAACAGGTGATTCTTGGTGCCGTCACAGTTTAAAAGACTACTCAGCCAAACAGGAAAATGTATTGTCTGATGCGATAATCTAAAATACCAAATACAAGCTGATTTATTGGTCGAACCCTACATATAACTGTACACAGATGAGGTTAGTATGTGATTATCACATTAACGTGATTCAGTCACATTGAATCACATTAACACGTATGACATTTACATCATACGGCTGTACTATTGAAACAATGTGTAATTTAATGCTTATTGACTGGCCCGATTCACTTCCATTGTATGTGCCTTTCTGTAACTGCGATTTTTTCTTTTTTTTTTCTTTTTTTTTTTTATATAAACGAGGGACGAGTCAAAATCATTTTTGTCGTAATCAAATTTATGCCACAAATGCTGTCGATTGAGCTTAACTTGTATTGAACATTTCTTTTAGCGGTGGGTCCGTGGGAGGTGCTATATGGCAAGCCATTTTATCACTTAAAACACTGAAGTCCCTGAATGCATACGTTTAAAAAGCTTAGAATCTGAACACTCACTTTTGCATTTAGTTACATAAAGGTTACGTTGCAGAAATGTTTTAATGTTTATAGAAGTCCTTCACATTGCACTTAGACAAGTCATATATCAAATGAAAACTCTCATTCTCAGGGAGGTGACAGTTATTTTGTTGCCATAATACCACAGTTTTAATTATTTTCAAAAATATCACAAAGTGAAATTTTATTTCGGTAAGGCTTAAAATGCAAATGTCTCTTTTCTGTGCTGACTACTGACCTGTAAGCCACAAATAGCCTCAAATTTTATATAAAATCTTACCTTGGGTTGTTAAAGAAATTACTTGTTTACTTATTTGTTATCTTGCTTGAAGGAATAATCCAACGTTGTGTCAAAACAATTTCGAACTAAATATGAAGTCCGGTAGAAAAAGTATGAGAAACAAATCATCAGCAAAACAGGTTCCCATCTATTGAAGATTAAATGTTACACATCATTGTAAAGCTGTGATTCTCAACTTTCCAATGACACTTAGATTAGGCTTAGAAGCCAAGATATTCAACAAAACAATGTGGAAGCACTCGGCACTTAAAAGAAAAAAGTCTTGTTGTCTATGGGTGACGCCGATGTGAGAGCTAAAATGCGTTAGAACACCACCTACATTTCAGATCAGTATAATGTGATGGAAGTTATTTTTTCTAACACTTGCTACCATCCAGTGGAATAAAAAAGACGATTTGCTTGAAAATAGAGGACACAGAACTGAAATGGCATGCTTTTACACTTTAGACAAAAAAAATAAAATAATTATGTTTACATTAAAACTGAAAACGTATACAATGTTATTTATTATTGCAATCATTTCGTAAAATACAGGGGGTTATCTCTAATATGAGATTTTTTTTTATTTTTATTAAATTAGTCCACTGTATGTGTGAACGGGGAGCTTTTAAATGTGTGAACAATTTAAGGCGGCAACCCAAAAAACCTGCAGAGTATAAGAGGTTAAGAAAGTAAACAGGGTTCATACTGATTTCATGTTTAACTGTGGAAAGGGTTTGCCAATTCAGTAGCACTAAAGGTGGTTTATTAACTTAGACAAGCATGGGAAGATTCAGTCCTCTGCCAGATATGGAATAATACAGCCTTTGCCTGAGCCAATCTCACCACTGAATCAGATTTTTTTCTTTTTTTCAGAAATGCTAATGAAGTTATAGTCTTGCCAACGTCAGCCACTTCAAAACCTTTTCTTTTCAATACACGAGAACAAAACACTCACCAGTGAAGACGTGCACAGCATGAACAGTGACGGCAGCATGAGTTTCTTTATAACTAATCCCACAGAAAGGAGTTTTTGACGGAAACTCTCAGTCACACAAAGATCTGTCAGGCATGGTCAGCGCAGTCATGAATGGAGATGCATGTAATTACCGCTAGCCTGCTTACTAAATCGGCCTAAATTGAGCCTCACGCTCATTCTTTCATTCTCATGTTGGGCATTAGGCCACATTTCTGAGTTTATATATGTGCTTTTTAGTCTCAGGAGCAATGAAAATTGATGGCACACTGTGGATTTTAAAGAAACCTTGTAAAAGCCCAGCATTAGTCGAACAGACAATTCTGGCTGTCGTGAGCAATGAAATACTCACATAATCAAAGAGAATGGTGGGGTTACTGTGGCTTAACTTCCCGATCTGTCGTCCGGAGGGCTTCACATTCTCCTTAGTCAGTCGCCTGGGGAAGAAAACGAGAAACAGAGGGTGAAAAGTTAAAATGAGTGAATCAGAATGTGTGACACAGGTGGACAGAATGAGAGAGAGCAAAAGTGGACCATTCACAATACATGTTCTCTTCTCTCACCATTAAGAGCAGAAATACGCAGATATAATCAACCAGATCGATTAATTGGTTCATATTGGATCATTCTGATAACTACATTACCTTGGCCAATTAGCCGCAGTGTGTCCAAAATATAACCACATCCTTACAAACGTATAATGGACATTTCTTTTCATATAATTTGTTTTTTATTTTTTTAAGAGCTGTCAGAATTATCACATTAACGCATGTGATTAATTTAAAATGTTTAATGCGTCAATTTCTTAATAGCGATTAACGCATTTATCGTTAATACAGCATAAACACTGGTGTAAAGGGTGGAAACTTTGTAATGTGTCCGCCCGGAGTCATTACACTGATGCACACAGCACAGCACCAGAGCCCTTCTACCAAGGAGTGCCTACAAGCTTAGCATACAAGCTTAAACATTCTATGGGCGGAACCGTCTTAACATGCAAAGTTGACCATTACGCTCTCCCCAATGATAGAGCTGCGGAGGTTATTATCTCATTAAATAAAAGAATCTCTGACAGCACTTCCCTGTCAGTGTTAAAATGATGGAGAAAGGAACTCTTAGCACTATTTGATGTACAAAACAGCCCAGATGGGACTTGTGACAGAAATCAAATATTGTTCTCAGTTATGTCATACAATGGCAGTTCGTGAGACAGTCTGCACACAAGCTTTAAAGCTCACTGCACGAGAGCAGAACGCTGCAGCCGTACGTGAGGTAGGGTGTTCAAGCGAAAACTAATTTTGTTTCACTTCAACAGGACCACCAGCGATATTAACAACAGAAAACACAACATAGCTGCACACAATCCAGAGAACAGAATTTACAAAAATATCTGAAGAGTTTGTAGTCGAAAAATAGATGCATTTCTATGTCCAGGACTAAAGAGGAAGGCAGAGGGAGCGGGAACATCTGTCACCTCTTCTCCATTCTGAACCTGTGTGTGTGTGTGTGTGTGTGTGTGTGTGTGTGTGTGTGTGTGTGTGTTTTGGACCGTGCCACTATACAACGGACACGACTCACAGCGTGACCCCAAATATAGAAACCATTGATCGACAGAATGTCCCATCACCCATCGCAGCTGCTTAGGACAAAAACTCTGATTAACATGGAAAAGATAACTTTTATTATGTGTCGTTTGACATCTGAGAAGGACACGGTGTGACTGTAGCTACCTTCAGCCCCATCTCTCTGGTTCAAACAAATAAGGCTTGTCATTGAAATGCATCTATATTTCAACAAACTCTTCAGACATGTTGTTTAAGTTCTGTTCTCTGGTTTGTGTGCATCCATATTGTGTTTTCTGTTGTTAATATCACTGGTGGTCCTGTTGAAATTAAACAAGACAGGCAAGACGGGCTGGTTTGAGTATGTCTGTAACTGCTGATCTCCTGGGATTTTCACGCTCAACAGTCTCTAGAATTTACTCCGATTGGTGCCAAAAACAAAAAACATCCAGTGAGCGGCAGTTATACAGACGGAAGTGCCTTGTTGAAGAGAGAGGTCAACAGAGAATGGCCAGACTGGTTCGAACTGACAAAGTCTACGGTAACTCAGATAACCACTCTGTACAATTGTGGTGAGAAGAATATAATATCAGAACGCTATTCTGACATGCGGGTTGGAGCTGTTTTGGCGGCACGAGGGGGACCTACACAATATTAGGTAGGTGGTTTTAATGTTGTGGCTGTGTTGTGAATATATTTGTCCAAAATATTTTTTAGCAATGGTGCAGCTCTGGATATCAAATATATAAACAAATACAAACCAATATAAATGTATAAATACATAAATACAATTACACTGTTATAATCTATAATGTACAAATATATATTAATGTATTATAACATGCATACATATGGATATCAGTAGAGGTTTATAATATTGTACATGTGTGCGTTTATATAAATATACACACACACACACACACTGTATATATTAATGAATGATTACACACATGCATATATAGGTATCAGTAAAGGTTAACATGCATATATGGATATTTGTAGAGGTTTATTATAATGGAAGAAAACTCAGTCACATGGGTTTGGAGCAACATGTGGGTGAGTAAATGACAACAGAATGTGCATTTTTGGGTGAATTATCCCTTTAGGTGTTGTGATTCTTGCATTAATTTCCATTTTAATGGTATGACAGAAGCCCTATTGGTGCGAGTACTGAGAGAGTAGACGCTGTCTCTGTCCCATCTCGCTCATGTTTTATGCGTCTTCATGCCTCAGCACCGATTTCTCATCACACATGCCAACGGGAGCGTGATGGACTGTCTCACGTGAGGTGTGCCGTCTCTCGGGTCGTTCTTTATAACGCTTTTAATTGCAAGTGCGGGGGGGCTGTGCTTTCTGCAGACCTGCAGGGCTGCTATGTCTGAAATGTGGCACAAAAGGGCCAATTAAAAAGTAAATTAATAAAGTAGCTGGGGAAAAAAAAACACTTGTGGAGGGCACTGTGCCAATGCTGGCATTGTGGAATTAAGCTGGTGTGTAGCGCCGACAGGGGCTGCAGACCGCTCAGCCATGACGGTGTCATTGGTCTTGATAAGGGAGCCCTGTCTGTCTGTGTGTGTGTGTGTGTGTGTGTGTGTGTGTGTGTGTGTGTGTGTGTGTGTGTGTGTGTGTGTGTGTGTGTTTTCCTGAGCAGTCGCCACATCACATCAGGTGGCTTAATTGGTTTGCTTATCTTCAGAGAACAATGAACAAGCTCAGATGCCATCATCTGATTCCCAGACAGCCAATAAAGCTCACATGGACCATGTTTCTAACATGTACTTATAAAACGAATAGTTCTGATTGATTTTCCGCATTCTAGGGATGTCCAGATACCATTTTTTGGAGACACCGTACAAGTACCAATATTTCCTTTTTGGTACTCAGAAATATGTTTGTTAAATTTTTTGGTAATGTTGTAGTTTTCAAATACAATACTGTGAGAATGATGATTTAAGGACAGTGTTTATGTTTCAGAAACTATTATTTAAAAGACATGATAAATAAAAAAAGGTAATTTTAAGCTGTCACAAAATTATCAAAAATCACAAACAAATTTCACTGAAATTTTTTTTATTTAAAAATAATCACTATAACTAAAACCAAGGGAGCTGACCTGCTGACTTCATTGGTTTCAGCAACTCAAAATACATGTTTTTGGCCTAAGGATACAAGTGCACTGCTTGCATAATGTGCTTTGCTGTCACATGACCTCACTACATTACACTTTTAATTCAGTGAGTGCCGTCCAGTATCCCGGTCAAATAAATACATTTGCATTTTTTATTATTTTTGTTTAAAAATATATCTCAAATTTATATATATATATATATATATATATATATATATATATATATATATATATATATATATATATATATATATACACACACACACACACACACACACACACACACATATCTATATATATATATATATATAAAACATATAATGAGTCACAGTTTTAATGAGTGGTTCGCATTTCCACTCTGGTCCACTTTAGCAGATGTGCAGTACATAGTCATCTGGGTATTCCATGCATATTGCAATTCTGCTTACTGTACACATACTGCATTATTCCAAGAACCAGTATATCATTCTGAGCATTCCGCATGTGTCCATGAATACGGCATAAAGGAAGCAGACTGCATTGAGCTCTGAGATGAAAGTCTAATAGAGATTTCTGAGGAACACTGCTGATTGAATGACGAGCTGCTCTTCTTCAGTCTTTCAGCTTTAGTGCACACACTGCAGCAGCACTGCAGTCAGTCTAACACACTCCATCACCTGCATCTCACTACACACTGCACTAATGTCTGTCTGCTTCACTCACTATATATATATATATATATATATATACACACACACACACACGCGCTCAATTTTGCATACCCTGGCAGAAATTGTGAAATTTTGGCATTGATTTTGAAAATATGACTGATCATGCAAAAAAGCTCTTATATTTAAGGATGGTGATCATATGAAGCCATTTATTATCACATAGTTGTTTGGCTCCTTTATAAATCATAATAACAGAAATCACCCAAATGACCCTGATCAAAAGTTTACATACCCTTGAATGTTTGGCCTTGTTACAGGTGACACACGCAGGTTTAAATGGCAATTGAAGGTTAATTTCCCACACCTGTGGCTTTTTAAATTGCAATTAGTGTCTGTGTATAAATAGTCAATGAGTTTGTTAGCTCTCACGTGGATGCACTGAGCAGGCTAGATACTGAGTCATGGGGAGCAGAAAAGAACTGTCAAAAAACCTGCGTAACAAGGTAATGGAACTTTATAAAGATGGAAAAGGATATAAAAAGATATTCAAAGCCTTGAAAATGCCAGTCAGTACTGTTCAATCACTTATTAAGATGTGTTTGATGATACCAAGCCAAGGTCAGGTAGACCAAGAAAGATTTCAGCCACAACTGCCAGAAGAATTGTTTGGGATACAAAGAAAAACCCACAGGTAACCTCAGGAGAAATACAGGCTGCTCTGGAAAAAGATGGTGTGATTGTTTCAAGGAGCACAATATGACGATACTTGAACAAAAATGAGCTGCATGGTCAAGTTGCCAGAAAGAAGACAATGTCACAAAAAAGCCTGGTTACAATATGCCCGACAACACCTTAACATGCCTCACAGCTTCTGGCACACTGTAATTTGGAGAAACGAGACCAAAATAGAGCTTTATGGTCACAACCATAAGCGCTATGTTTGGAGAGGGGTCAACAAGTATTGTGCTCCTTGAAACAACCACACCGTCTTTTTCCAGAACAGCCTGTATTTCTCCTGAGGTTACCTGTGTGTGTGTGTGTGTGTGTGTGTGTGTGTGTGTGTGTGTGTGTGTGTGTGTGTATAGTCAGGACATTAATAACATGAAAAATTACTATTACAATTTGAAAAAAAATTTCAGAACTTCTTAAAATACTTCAGAGTTCTCATTAAAAAATCCTCCATGTGCAGCAATGACAGCTTTGCAGATCCTTGGCATTCTAGCTGTCAGTTTGTCCAGATACTCAGGTGACATTTCACCCCACACTTCCTGTAGCACATGCCATAGATGTGGCTGCCTTGTTGGGCACCTCTCACGCACCTTACAGTCTAGCTGATCCCACAAAAGCTTAATGGGGTTAAGATCCATAACACTCTTTTCCAATTATCTGTTGTCCAATGTCTGTGTTTCTTTGCCCACTCTAATCTTTTCTTTTTGTTTTTCTGTTTTAAAAGTGGCTTTTTCTTTGCAATTCTTCCCATAAAGCCTGCACCCCTGAGTCTTCTCTTTACTGTTGTACATGAAACTGGTGTTGAGCGGGTAGAATTCAATGAAGCTGTCAGCTGAGGACATGTGAGGCGTCTATTTCTCAAACTAGAGACTCTGATGTACTTATCCTCTTGTTTAGTTGTACATCTGGCCTTCCACATCTCTTTCTGTCCTTGTTAGAGCCAGTTGTCCTTTGTCTTTGAAGACTGTAGTGTACACCTTTGTATGAAATCTGCAGTTTTTTTTTTTTTGGCAATTTCAAGCATTGTATAGCCTTTATTCCTCAAAATAATGATGGATTGATGAGTTTCTAGAGAAAGCGGTTTCTTTTTTTTTTTTACCATTTTTGACCTAATATTGACCTTAAGATAAGCCAGTTTATAGCATACTGTGGCAACTCAAAAACAAAGACAATGTTAAGCTTCATTTAATGAACCAAATAGCTTTCAAATGTGTTTGATATAATGGCAAGTGATTTTCTAGTACCAAATGTTCAATTTAGCATGATTACTCAAGGATAAGGTGTTGGAGTGATGGCTGCTGCCTAGATTTGATCAAAAATGACTTTTTTCAAATACTGATGGTGCTGTTTTTTACATCAGTAATGTCCTGACTATACTTTGTGATCAGTTGAAAGTCACTATGGTGAATTAAAGTACCAATTTCCTTCTGAAACAGCAAAATCTGTACATTATTCCTTTGTGATTCCACACACACACACAGGCTGCCAAAGGTTGGAATCATGTACAGATTTAGATTAATGATTATGATTATATATATATATTAGTATAAAAATTTGACTTTTGAAAGCTGCACTGTTTAAAAAATAAAATTGTAAATCTAGCAAAATTTGAATATTGCCAATTTTGTAGCATGCTTTACAATCAACGTCCCATAATATATTACAAAGGTGATAAAATCAGCAAGAAAAATGCTGACAACAGGTGACTAAGATCAATATACGAAACTCCACGTTAATGTGTGACTCCACATTAAATTAAGCGCAGTTGTCAAGGCATAACCTTTGTCTGAAGTCCGGTTTAATACGGCAATTCAACAGTTGAAAAACAAAAACTACTCGCACTTGGTATAAATAAGCATCCAATGAGAGAGACTAAATGGTTGAGAGCAGTCAGACACACAAGAACTCAACTCGGCCCGCTTGACAGGCGACCTTGAGCTTCCCTCTCTTTATCCCTGAACGCTTTTGACGTCTTTAACCTCAGCTTGTTCCCTCTCCATCCAATTATCTGCCAAAATATCATAATTTATTCAACACACTTGAAAAGGAAGAAAAGAGTCTGATGCAGCAATTCTGCAAGCACTTTCAAATAGCTCATCTATATGCACATGGGACTGAAAACATATACACACATACAGGACAAAATAGGCAGGGCTCAAGATTTTACCTTGATGTCATGCTGTTCACTAGTCATACAATGTAACAATCTAATGCTACATGACTAAGCAATGGCATACTGCCTAAAGAATATGCTTGCAGTCATTAAAGTGAAAGTATATAGAAGTAATAACGCCATTCCAAATCACTATAGTGAAAGTGATTTTTAGCAATAGCGTATAAACCTTTCAAAGCAGACCTACCATGGGCACTAAGGTTAAACAATATGCTTTTACATAAACCACAAGACCATCTGATTTCAACTTTTTCTTTTTTTTTTTTTAGTAGGTTTACACAACACACAATCCAGAGGCAAAATCCACCAATCAGAGAAGTGAGCAGGAATTGCAGCAATCTGAGGAGGCTAGCTAGGTAACGTAAACTAACACTAGGTGCCTCAGATGCGGCAAGGTTTGATGTCAATGGCGAATGGTTACATCGTATTGACGTCAAAACTGAATATTCACAATGGACAAGGAAATAATTTTAGTGGGCCAGTGGAGAGTTTCTTTTCAACTTCACTCTGCCAGAGTATGAAGTGCAGCATTAAAAAGAGGTATGTGTGACCGCACCTTAAGGTGCTATATTTCAATGGATGCCGACAGCATAGCACACGATTTTCAGTGAACGACTCTCAGACAGCTTCAGAGGACTTGGAAAATAGCACACGTGTGATATGGACAGCTTTTATTGTGCTTTTTCATTGCCATTTTGGAGCTTGATGGCTCCAGTCCTCATTCACTTTCATTAAAGCTGAAGTGTGTCATTTCTGCACCACCAAACGGAATTGCAAAAATAAACATTGCAAAAATATACAACAGTTTTCTGAAAACACCCCATCTGCCATTGATCAAACAAACAGAGTCCCGCCCCCAACTCATGCCATTGGTCGAGTCAATGTTGTTGTGTCTCATAAGATGGGTCCCTCAAAAAAAAAAAAAAAGGAATTGTCCTAGTGCACCAGACACAGAGTGTTCATTGTTTGAGAAAATTAACCTTTTGTGCTTCATAAAAGAAAAAAGTCAGGTCTGAAAAAACATAATAGCGAGTAAATTACTGCATTTAATTTTTAAGTCTACTACTCCTTTAATAATATACTTACTTCATGATGTATTTGGCTCTATCTACTGTCTGAGCCTTGATCTTCACCAGAAGTGGATGATTGCCGTACGTCTCATTCTTCCACTGCCCATACAGCCGATACCTAATTAAACAAAACACAAATACATACAATGAATTCATGAAAGCACTCTTTAATGTGTTAAAATGTGCATATAGGGGCATTAACTTCAAAGAATATAGGAACGTATTGAGGGAATAGCGAATATAGAATGTAGGCAGTCGTAAACAGCGTCATGTTCAGCTGGTATACGAGCATACTAGGAGTGTGACGAGATCTCGCGATATTAAAACGTGACGATATTTCTCATTGAGGTGAAAAGCTGTCTCACGATATCAGCATGAAGGAGTGTGAGGGTAAAATTTGCATAGAAGATGCCCCCGCCACTTTTAAATCATTAAAAGTTTAGCATTTTAGGTACCAGGTGGAAACAATAAACAGCAACAGAGTGACAGACAAGACATGAACAAAGGCTGTGTCTCGTTTGGAAGGCTGCGTCCTCCGGAGGTCGCATTTATCGGCCGCATACGTCACCGAGGCTGTCTTATTTCATTGTTTTTTTTTTTTTGTCTTTTTCATATTTTGTATCTATTGTCATTGCCTTTTATGTATATGCACTTATAGGTGTTAGAATTAGAATGTCGTGGAAAAGTTCATTTATTTCAGTAATTCAACTCAAATTGTGAAACTCGTGTATTAAATAAATTCAATGCACACAGACTGAAGTAGTTTAAGTCTTTGGTTCTTTTAATTGTGATGATTTTGGCTCACATTTAACAAAAACCCACCAATTCACTATCTCAAAAAATTAGAATATGGTGACATGCCAATCAGCTAATCAACTCAAAACACCTGCAAAGGTTTCCTGAGCCTTCAAAATGGTCTCTCAGTTTGGTTCACTAGGCTACACAATCATGGGGAAGACTGCTGATCTGACAGTTGTCCAGAAGACAATCATTGACACCCTTCACAATGAGGGTAAGCCACAAACATTCATTGCCAAAGAAGCTGGCTGTTCACAGAGTGCTGTATCCAAGCATGTTAACAGAAAGTTGAGTGGAAGGAAAAAGTGTGGAAGAAAAAGATGCACAACCAACCGAGAGAACCGCAGCCTCATGAGGATTGTCAAGCAAAATCGATTCAAGAATTTGGGTGAACTTCACAAGGAATGGACTGAGGCTGGGGTCAAGGCATCAAGAGCCACCACACACAGACATGTCAAGGAATTTGGCTACAGTTGTCGTATTCCTCTTGTTAAGCCACTCCTGAACCACAGACAATGTCAGAGGCGTCTTACCTGGGCTAAGGAGAAGAAGAACTGGACTGTTGCCCAGTGTTCCAAAGTCCTCTTTTCAGATGAGAGCAAGTTTTGTATTTCATTTGGAAACCAAGGTCCTAGAGTCTGGAGGAAGGGTGGAGAAGCTCATAGCCCAAGTTGCTTGAAGTCCAGTGTTAAGTTTCCACAGTCTGTGATGATTTGGGTGCAATGTCATCTGCTGGTGTTGGTCCATTGTGTTTTTTGAAAAGCAAAGTCACTGCACCCGTTTACCAAGAAATTTTGGAGCACTTCATGCTTCCTTCTGCTGACCAGCTTTTTAAAGATGCTGATTTCATTTTCCAGCAGGATTTGGCACCTGGCCACACTGCCAAAAGCACCAAAAGTTGGTTAAATGACCATGGTGTTGGTGTGCTTGACTGGCCAGCAAACTCACCAGACCTGAACCCCATAGAGAATCTATGGGGTATTGTCAAGAGGAAAATGAGAAACAAGAGACCAAAAAATGCAGATGAGCTGAAGGCCACTGTCAAAGAAACCTGGGCTTCCATACCACCTCAGCAGTGCCACAAACTGATCACCTCCATGCCACGCTGAATTGAGGCAGTAATTAAAGCAAAAGGAGCCCCTACCAAGTATTGAGTACATATACAGTAAATGAACATACTTTCCAGAAGGCCAACAATTCACTAAAAATGTTTTTTTTTTTATTGGTCTTATGATGTATTCTAATTTTTTGAGATAGTGAATTGGTGGGTTTTTGTTAAATGTGAGCCAAAATCATCACAATTAAAAGAACCAAAGACTTAAACTACTTCAGTCTGAGTGCATTGAATTTATTTAATACACGAGTTTCACAATTTGAGTTGAATTACTGAAATAAATGAACTTTTCCACGACATTCTAATTTATTGAGATGCACCTGTACATTTATACAATTGTTAACCTTTTTTGCATTCCCAATAAAAAAATAAATAAAAAATAAAATAAAAAATGAAACGAGACAGCCTCGATGACGTATGCGACCGACAAATGCGACCTCCGGAGGACACAGCCTTCCAAACGAGGCATAGCCAATATGTAAGCACTGTAAGAAAATAGCACCGTACACCACGGCTAACACAAGCACTATGCAAAGACACCTACAGAACCACCGCAGCTCTCAACTAAAATCAACCAGGTCTGAAGAGACTCATGTGAAATCATACAGGAGAGAAGCCAGTCAGTTGATTTTGTGGCAAAACCTTTTACAGTGCTTGCATATTGTTCTGTCTTTTACTGCATATGATAATTCATACTCAGAAAGTAGAACTGAAGTGACATTCATTACAAGATGATTAGTTAAAATATTTCAAAATGCACCTGCATTGTTTTGCATTTTGTGACTTTCAGTCGAATAAAAGACTATTTTTCCAGTCATATACACTACCGGTCAAACGTTTCGAAACACTTGACTGAAATGTTTCTCATGATCTTAAAAATCTTTTGATCTGAAGGCGTATACTTAAATGTTTGAAATTAGTTTTGTAGACAAAAATATATTTGTTTCACCATATTAATTAATTTCATTGTAAAACTAAAATGTAATTAAAAAAAAACAAGTTTTTGAAATTGATGACTTGGACCAAATAATAAAGAAAAGCGGCCAATAAGTGCCCAACATAGATGGGAACTCCTTCAATACTGTTTAAAAAGCATCCCAGGGTGATATCTCAAGAAGTTGGTTGAGAAAATGTCAAGAGTACATGTCTGCAAATTCTAGGCAAAGGGTGACTACTTTGAAGATGCTAAAATATAACACAGTTTTGATTTATTTTGGATTTTGTTAGTCACAACATAATTCCATTTATGTTATTCCATAGTTTTGATGACTTTACTATTATTCTAAAATGTGAAAAAAAACAATTATAATAAAGAATGAGTAAGTGTTTCAAAACTTTTGACCAGTAGTGTATATAGTTAAAATATCGTCTCGTTCTTGTGAACCCAGTATCCTGTATCGTCTCATCTCGTGAGCTAAGTGTATCATCACACCCCTAGAGCATACACAATCAATTGATGTAATGGCTACTATGATGCAACAGCTCATATTACACATCCCCTACTATGTTTAACAGCTTACTACAAGATATTGAGGGTTAAAAGCGTTGTTTGGCTTTCTTCAAACATAAATATGCCCAAATGTGAGAAACTGGGAGAGAAATTAAATTTTATGTGTTACTATTAAGTCGAGGGTTGCAGCTCCCTACAAACCATTAGTTTTTGATCGTGTGCGTGTGTTCATATGAGTCTCTGATGAGCTGACAGTACCTGTACTGATACGGGAAGAGTTTGAAGAAGCCCCAGATCTCCTCTGACATGCAGGCATTGCACTCCATGAGCGAGAGAGATGGCAACAGCACCTGATCAGCAATACTTAGAAAACAGCTCAACAGAGTGTCCTGACAAAGAGACAGACAGATATCCATGACTTCATACACTCTATACAATCAGGTCTTAAGACTCAAACACAGCTGCACTGCAGGAGAGATGCTTACAATCTACAATCTTCAGTTTTACGTCATTCATTACAGCATTATTTCAATTATGAGAGTTAAAAGTTAATTGGTATGATCTCTTGCTGACAAATGCCTCAAATGTTGCAAATTAAATTTTAGAACTTGAATGCGATATTAAAAAAAAAGAAGCTCATTTGGTCAGAAACATACAATAACATAATATAAAATTATTACATTTACATGTTAGGGCTAAGTATTGATTATGGATGCACGATACCAATTTTCTCTCCCGATCCGATTCAGACACCTGAACTCTCAGTAATAATAATAAAAAACTGTGCACATTAATCTCAGAGTAAATCAGCAGCCCTGCGCATGCTATGTGTGTGACGCCAGAGCAGCACTAATTTTAGTGAAACGCACTGCACATGTAGACTATATACTTATTTATGATATGAAGCCTTTTGTGGTACACAAAGCTATATACTGTATGTCTTCAAGAGAATTTAAATAAAATGCATGAATCATATGGACTACTTTAAAGGTGCTTTTTTGCTTCTTTTATGTCATTTTTTTAGCTTGACGGTAACAACTATGACTTACAGTATCGGATTTGGACGAGACAATTCCGATCCAAGGTATCGGATTGGTGCATCCCTAGTATTAATACAGATTTCCCGGTTCGATTCAGATTCATTTGGGTATATTTCAGCTATGTCGTCCATTTTGCTTACATATGAAAGAAATTTTCAACTAAAGCAGTTAATTATAAGGGGACCTTCTAACTTGGTACATTAAAAAAAAAATATTAATTTTAACAATTTTATTCATAATTGGTCAAATGTTTTATGTTTAAAAATGTCCAAATCACTTTGTCTTGAAATTGCATTATATATATATATATACACACACACACACACACACACACACACACACACACACGCATAATTTGTAAGAATATTGGCAGCATCTTGCAGTGTTTCAGTTGAACGTACCTTAACGATAATGGAGTCGCATGGCTTCTTTACCGCATCTGTGCTAAGCGTGATTAGAATTAAATGTTTGTTTTTGTTGTTGTTTTAGAGCAAAAACTGACTATAAAGAACAGAAAGGATCTCAAAAGAGACATTATTCAATGACAAATGGATTGTGTGGATCTCTTCTTTGGACACGCATTACAAAGGTATAGTAAAAACAAACTTTTAATCTCAACAGGCAGTGAATAGATCTTGGGGCTAAACTTCTTAGCTATACTTCTCAATCACTGGCAAGTAAAATAAAATAAAAATTTACCAGCCAGTGACTTATCATACATTTTAAGTCCCATAGCCCTAAATTCTGTAGAAAATGTGAGTGATTTACTAACATTGTACAAGGTTGCACATAGAGTAAAAGATAGATTTTGGGATTTTAAGAATCGATATCGGAGGGGGGCCTGGGAAGCTCAGGGAGTATTGACGCTGATTACCACCCCCTGAATGACTCTAGCCAGGTCTCCTAAGCAACCGAATTGGCCCGGTTGCTAGGGAGGGTAGAGTCACATGGGGTAACCTCCTCGTGGTCACGATTAGTGGTTCTTGCTCTCAATAGGGCGCGTGGTAAGTTGTGTGTGGATCGCAGAGCAGCATGAGAGTCCACGTGTTGTGGCTCTCTGCGGTGTCACGCACAACGAGCCATGTGATAAAATGCGCGGATTGACAGTTTCAGAAGCCGAGGCAACTGAGACTTGTCCTCCGCCACCCAGATTGAGGTGAGTAACCGCATCACCATGAGGACTTACTAAGTAGTGGGAATTGGGCATCCCAAATTGGGAGAAAAGGCGATAAAAAAATAAATAATAAAAAATCAATATCGCGATTGTTTAAATGAAACTTTTTGCCCGGCTCTATTAAATGTTAAAGCCATTTATTCAGGACATCAATTTGTAGGCAAAACTGGAAGACTAATTTACCATTGGCTTCCTCATGGAATTTCCAGTTTATAAGGATTGTTGCAATGGTTGTTCGATTCATCAAGCTTTTGTTCACATAGTGAAAAACTGTGAGAAACATGCCTTCATTATTTGTAAATAGATTTTTACTTAAAGGTGCTGTAAGCAATTTTTTCATGGAAAGGTATACAAAAAATTGTCCTACTCCTTGAAAGACTTTACTGAAATAAGTGTTGTAAGATATCTTACCAGTCTCTGTGACAGCTCTAGACTCTGAAAACAGCAAACAAAAATGTGTCTGTGGACCGTGGACAATGACGCTTACTGCCTGTCAATCATTTTGCACGTTCTCATAGTACTGTAGTTGCAGCAAATTATTGAGACATAATGCATTTTTATGCCATGTTGTTCATAACAGTTGACAGTTGAGGGCGCAATTTTGCTGCTGTTGTTTTTAACAAGCATTTCTGCTCTCAATAAAGTATATTTGATATTTCTGGAGTTCGGGTTTTGCAAAAAGGGGGCATGGTTAATCCAACGGCTCAGTCTCATGGAAGTAGAATGGCTGAAATTACTTACAGCACCTATAATGCCTTTAGAATATTGAATTTACTTGGCTACAATGGCTGTTTGGATGAAAAGATGGTTCCTCTGATTTTAACAAAAACTCACTTTTGAGCCATTTCAGAGCAAATGCCTAATTATCAAGATATCTATGGAATACTTAACAGGCTAAAAAATATTGAGATACAATTTTTGTAGCCACATATCCCAGGCCTATTTCCAAACCACTCAAGATAGGTAAAACTAACTTTCCTCGGCTTTTCCATGACTCACCATTTTGTCCTTTGTGTCTTGCCTGCTTTCACTTTGGTACTGTGATAGAGAGGGAGGGGGAGAGAGAGAGAAGCAGATCAATACAGGTTAACAGCCACACAATAAAGTGAGACTGCAGAGCTTACAGGTTACATCATAAAGACCTAAAGAGCCAATACAGCCATGATATCAATGACCAACAAGCTCTGCAACACAATATTATAATCTGTCTAATAAAATACACCAAACAAGAACAATTATCTACATAACTGATACAGATGACAATTAAAGGATTAATTATACTCCACAAGTATGTGACAGCATTACAAAAAAACTGGAAGTACATCAATCCATCTGGCTGTCAAAACAAACATTTTTATACATCATGAAGACGTACTGAATTATTTTCACATTATTCACAGCACAGACGTCCAATGGAAGGGAAAAGGTATGGACATTTAGTGCCCAGTACACTGATATCTAGTTAGGTCCAGGTATTATATTGAATATTTACAATATACTGTATTTGAGCTGATTGTGTTGCTCAAACATTGCAAATACTGTGATGATCTATTTTTATTATTGTGCTATTCTTACAAAATAACAGACAGACACTTGTAACATATATAAATTTATACAAGATATGAATCATTTCTAAATCAAATGGCATTCTTCTGTGTGCTAATTTAGTATGATGTTCAAGGCATGTTTTATACATTTTTACACCAAGAGTTCTTACATATATTTTTACTATATTTTCTTATCTTTGATGGGCTGAAAAATATTGAAATTGTTTTTAGTTGTATCATGCAGTCCAAGTGCCAGTCTTTACCTCTTTCATGAAACTCTTCCCCAATCGCACAATCTTAGCAAACAAGACTGGGTCATGTGACAGATGAGGGCCCAGGTAGCACAGCATGGTGAAGACATCTCTGGAGAGGTCATCAAAACGCTCGGCTGGCTTCGGTGCCTGTTTGCTCCGCAGAGGTGTCATCAAACAACCTTTGGCACCTTTGGGAACTCCAGCCCTTTCAACACAGGAAGTTCAAAGAGCTCAACACACAGCTCAGTCATACAGAACTGTTGTCTGATCTCAAGATCCTTCATTTCACATGTACACTGGATCTATTCTGAACCTGACAATACAGTTCAGAGCATGTCTCTTGTGGACTCTGTCGTGATTGCTTATGGAAGCATGTTTATGTAATGCTTGCTTATCTCTACTACATCCTCAGAGTAAAAACGATGGCCAAGCTAGCTTGAAAAAGTAGCAATAGCTTGCTTGGAAAAGTAACAGCACACCTCACAACAAACTGCAGTATTTGAGGTATCATTCGTGTCTGTAGCTCAAAAGGTGCGGGACATGTTATGTGCTGAAGTTTAATACTTATGCTTATTTGAGCAAACCCCTAACCATGACCAATACCACTGAAACCTATGTTTAAAGGTGATGTAATTTTCTCAGTGTTAAAATACTATATCCTATTTGCCAGCTTGAAGCTGAAGTATGGAATTTGTACAACACTACCGACACCTAATGGAATTGCAAAAATAATCAGTTTTCAAAAAAGCTTTCCGAATACGCTCCTCATCTGCAGTTTACCTGCGGTAAAGCGGCTCCACAGTGAGGTGGAGCAGTTGGCACAGTACGATGGCGATGGCCTTATGGGAGGTGGCGTAGAAAGCTGGCATCTGATCCATGATGCTCTGAGCGTGCTGCCAGTCACCGATCCTCAGCAGAGCCTCCAGCAGCCCCAGCTTCTGGTTATCAGGAGGCTGACATAAGAGAGGAGACACAGATTAGAGGAGTGGAGGACACACCTTCACATACGGCATCGTTACATGCTCTTCCGTTCATTATCTCTTCTGGCGAGGAATTAGAGAGTGAGAGTCTGAGGGGATTCTTATCTTCACAGACAGATGACAACAAACACACTAATAAGCATATGTGTTTCTAACTTCTTATAAACAAGAGTTACACTAATTAACCACAACAAACACTGCAAAACCTGCATTATATAACAGATAGTTTAGAATCTAAATTCTGATTGCTGTTGTAAAATAGACTTTATAAATACCTCTGTGACTGCGCATCAATTGAACTACCTATTAATGCACCAAATTCAAAGGGTGATCTTTGATTGTTATATTGGTTGGCAACTGTAATGGTCAGAATAATGAATAATGATATTTAGTGGATATAATGTAATTATTACTCCTAACAAATGGCATCATATATTGCTGTTGTCACCCTCTCAAATTTTGCTGCCGTTAATTTAAATCAATTCCAGTGAGGTAAAAATCCCAATCTGTTCAAACCCCGCCATACACAGACCTGAGAGGCAGACACAGGGAATCCACATGGTTCTGGTTCGGTTATGGGAGCAAGTCAAAATGATTTCATGAGCCATTACTGTCCCAGATATATAATGTAATACTCATAGGCCGTGCAGGGATGGGCCTCAGAGTGAGACTGTGTTTATGTCAGAGGTGTTTAAAAAGCATGCTGATGGTCTCTCTGATGTGTGATGAAGATCTGTACAGAACATGTGAGCACACTCAAACATGAGTTCACCTCTTTAAGCATCACTTACTCAAACAAACCCATGACAGATGACAGCCAGAGAGATGAATGACAAGATAAAGCAATTTTTTAGATCTTTCACTGATAGTACATATATTTAATGTCCATAGGATACCTAGTTTGAAGATGGTAATTTTTCCAATTCCATTTGGTGACATTAGTGATGCAAAAATGACACTTGTTTTTTAAGCTGAAATTAACAGAATATTCCCTAACATCGTGTGACACTGCATTCACATGCATGGACGTTGTATATTGGCTTTGCTATTCATAACACATAATTTAAACCGACTGATGTCAGCTCAAAAGACTCTGTGCTGTCAGTAAAGATTAAACTTTCAATGTACGAAATCATATGACAAAACAACATGGTGCCCATCACAGCGGAGTTTGCCTTTGGGAGAAATGCCAAGAAAAAACTACATTTGGTAAGAAACCTCATTAAGTTTTTACATTGAAACCTGTGAGTCAAAAGATTAGAATCTCTAGTTTCATCCGATATGCTATTTTTTAATTTGAGCGATTTATCGCGAAACACCACGCTAAACACAATGCACACAAATGTGTACTTCAGCACATTTTTTCCTAAGAAATCCTATTTTTTCTGTGCATTATCACATTGAGAATCAATGGGTTCATCAAAAAGCTGAAAAATGTTGCTTTCATAGGCTTTATATGGAGTTAGGATGTAAATAAGGTGCATTTCGAAATGTTCTGAGACCAGTGCAGACAGACCAACAGCACACTGGAGGTTAAGTCATTCAATAAATAGGGAGCAAAGAAGCAAGGGCACATCCTACAGCTTTCTATGCCGCTAAGTGCATTCACTCCTAACATCCAGTCAAAATTTGAGTTTCAGGTTAAAACTATGAAAGAACTGTGTGTACATGTATATACATACACTGGCGGCCAAAAGTTTGGAATAATGTACAGATTTTGCTCTTATGGAAAGAAATTGGTACTTTTATTCATCAAAGTGGCATCCAACTGAACACAATTTATAGTCAGGACATTAATAACGTGAAAAATTACTATTACAATATGAAACAAATGTTCAGAACTTCTTAAACTACAAAGAGTTCTCATCAAAAAATCCTCCATGTGCAGCAATGACAGCTTTGCAGATCCTTGTTATTCTAGTTGTCAGTTTGTCCAGATACTCAGGTGACATTTCACCCCACACTTCCTGTAGCACTTGCCATAGATGTGACTGTCTTGTCGGGCACTTCTCACGCACCTTACAGTCTAGCTGATCCCACAAAAGCTTAATGGGGTTAAGATCCATAACACTCTTTTCCAATTATCTGTTGTCCAATGTCTGTGTTTCTTTGTCCACTCTAACCTTTTCTTTTTGTTTTTCTGTTTCAAAAGTGGCTTTTTCTTTGCAATTCTTCCCATAAGGCCTGCACCCGAGTCTTCTCTTCACTTTAATTTCTAGAAAAAGCAGTTTCTTTTTTACCATTTTTGACCTAATATTGACCTTAAGATAAGCCAGTTTATAGCATACTGTGGCAACTCAAAAACAAAGTTAATGTTAAGCTTAATTTAATGAACCAAATAGCTTTCAACTGTGTTTGATATAATGGCAAGTGATTTTCTAGAACCAAATTAGCAATTTAGCATGATTACTCAAGGATAAGGTGTTGGAGTGATGGCTGCTGGAAATGGGGCCTGTCTAGATTTGATCAAAAATGACTTTTTTCAAATAGTGATGGTGCTGTTTTTTTACATCAGTTGAATGTCACTTTGGTGAATTAAAGTACTAATTTCCTTCCAAACAGCGAAATCTGTCCATTATTCCAAACTTTTGGCTGCCAGTGCATGTATGCGTGTATGAGTTAAATATGTACGACCGATAAGTACACGTAGGTGAGAATGTATACCTGAGCATGTAGATGTATGTACACTTGTTCTTGTTAAAAAAAAATTGTTTGGACAACTCAACATGTTTGGCAGACATGGGACAATGATAATCAGTACATAGATTCAGAATTTATAATGCGTCTAATTTTATTTTAACATGGTTGGCAGTGATTGGATGATGCCATTACTTTGAATCAGAATTATATATGCTAATTCAGATGTAATGTCTGTAACGTCTCAAAAACATGAATAACGAACAGTCCTGGAAACAAACAATTTGATAAACAAAAATCTCAATTTCAATAGCTTGATATTATTTAAAATTTCATATATGGAGATACATTTTTTTTTTTGCATGTTTATTAAGGGCTACTAGTTGTGTGCATTTTCCATTTCCTGGAAATGGAAAATGCACACAGCAGTCATGCTTGGGTCTCAGGAGGTTAAATAACAGCATAAAAGTGACAAGTCACCTTCTCGTTCTTTTCCTCTTCCTTCTCTTTCTCCTTGTCTTCTGTCTTTTCGGAGGGGACGACAACCATGGTGAGTTTGCGGGCGATCTGTTTGGCCTCCAGGATCTCTCTCTTGTTCTCTTCCACAATGTTGGAATCCAAAGGGAGAAGCTGTAACACAGGGCTCGAGTTAACCCAGTTTGTCCATTTAATCTCCTTTCCACATTTTCCACATCCCAAAACATGACGGCTTGAGAACACAACTTCAAAGGTTTTCAGACAAAACTAGGCTAATTTTGTCCAGAAAAAAAAAACAGAATGGGGGTTTTTACACATGCGATCTGTAGACAGGGTTGGGGAGTAACGGAATACATGTAATGGGATTACGTATTTAAAATACAAAATATAAGTAACTGTATTCCACTACAGTTACAATTTAAATCATTAGAATACAGTTACATTCGAAAAGTATTTAGATTACTGAAGAGATTACTTTGCATTTTATTGTCATTTGTTTCATTTAATATTTAGTCCTTTCAGATGGAAAACATTTATACATATAAATGATGTGATCCAAAGTGCATTTGAACAGCGGTGAAACACTTTCTTATGATGTGTTTCATTCATACGAGCAGACAGAGAAGTAAGTTTGAAGTAAGTTTGGAGCAGAAGAAATAGAAATAAACCTTGTGTAAATTGTCAGCTTTACGATAAGATAAAATGCTATTTCTAGCCATTTTACATGCACGTTACCAGGCACGATAATATTTTTTTATCAAGAAAATTCACGTTGGATCATAATTTCTTTTTTTCTAGTAAGACCTTTGATATTAGGGCAAAAATCATATTCTTGATAATAATTTTTGTATTGTTTTCCTGTAAAAATATCTAAAAATCCTTAAAACAAGATCAATTTGATTTATCTTGTTTTAGAAACAACACTGCTTAAGATATTTAGGTTTTTCAGAGAATGTATTTTTAACATGTGTATTTTGTCTTACTGTACTGGCAGAGTTTTTATAGTCAAAACAAGTGAAAAAATCTACCAGTGCTGAAGAAGTAATCCAAAGTATTTAGAATATCTAACGGAATGTTACAAATTACATTTTACAGCATGTATTCTGTAATCTGTAGTGGAATACATTTCAAAAGTAACCCTCCCAACCCTGCTTGTAGTTTACTGGAGAGTATCCTGATTATGTCACACATTTAAACCTGTTAGTTAATAATGTGCTTTTTGTGTTTTGTATATAACTGAAACCAGTTACTCTGAAACATGGACGACATACAGTACAGACATATAGAGATAAACGTTATTTTAATTTCTTTGAAAGTTGTGTAATTTGAAAAGAGGTAGCATCAAACAGTAGAACCAAACTATCGGTATCGTCTCAGCACATATTTTGAATCGGTGCATCCCTAGAAACTATAGTCTGGTTTTGTTGCCATTTTATAACATTATGGAATTAACATTAGTTCAAAACTTCCCTACCATAAGATTTTCATCTTGAAGCTGTGACCTAGTGGTTTGTACACATGTTCCAAACACATGTGGGAGAGGCAGGTTTGAATCTAGCCTGTACTGTGTACAAAACATATTTCCCCCTATTTCTCCTCAATGTTTTGCAACATCACTTTACTTTTAGTATCAAAAAGAAGGACAAAGCCCTTCAGCAAATTTTGAACTTGCAATTCTGTTTTAATCAAGCAGGTACTGTTGTATTTTGTTGCTTAAATGGTAAAAGTGCCAAAATGACCTTTGCTATTTACATTTGCACATCAATATCCACTCATGCCAACATAAAAAGCACAGATACGTCTTAATACCACATCTGAATGGGATCAAACTGCATTTGCATAAATAAATGTGGATTTTCTATGGCATTCAGCAAAGCCACTTAAAGGGGCCATCAAAAGGCAACTGCTATCGTATTATGTGATAAAAGGTCCGATCTCAACACATATAGATGCTAATCTGCCATATCTTAAATATTATTACATCTTCCATTTAGTTGACACAGATGGCCTGTTCAAACTTTTAGCAAGAGATGAAGACTCATTTTCAGTGGCAAGGTTAAGATATTCAAGAGCATCATTAAGTGCCCTCCAAATATCAGTTCATTCCATATATGACAGTAATATGCATCAGATGTATCTGGTTTTAATTGGAGGAATCATCCTCACTAAGGTCCTTTGTCAAGTTTGGCTCGTGTTCTGCATAAGTCAGTTCAAAAGATGTTCCGCTCCCTGCTGGGATATTAAATCATTCATCTTGAGCCAGTGAAGGAGGACGCTGCTATTCTACAGTGAGAAAAGGCTCATTAAAGCATGTGCATCTCCCACAAGAGCACAGATAGAGGTGTAAACATGTACACAGACCAAAAGTGTAGATTTCACTGCCTTTTATGGCGGAGTGACATTCCACTCACATGAACATAGAGGTCTTCAAGAGCTATGAGGTTGTGTTGAAGAAGAGCTGCAGCGATGTGGTACAGAGAGGATGGCGTTTCTCCATTAGGTTCCTGAAGAGAAAACAGAACACCTTTTAAATTCAACAGGAAACATCATTCACTGTCGCTTTACTTTCACAGCTTAACATATGAGTGAATCAGGATATGCAAGGAAAAATTAAGTAGGGTGGGACTTGATTTTAGCCATCAGAAACTTATTTGATCGTGAAAAGTGGTCTGTATATAACAAACGATTAGGTGGGGTTGAAAATAAATAAAATGAAAGTATTTCTGAGGCATAGCAAGTTATAACATTTTTGTGAAAGATTGCAAGGACAAACATTTTTCTCTTTAGGATATTAACACTGATGAATCATACACAACAGGAAAAGCGACACGTCTTAAAGAAAATAGGGTAAATTTTTATTTCATGTGCACTTTAAAACTGAACTACTGGACTAAAAGTTAATGTTTCAAAAAATGTTCACCATGTGCAAACGATGACTTTTTATATTTCATCACATTGGATTCTACTTGTGTTCACTCGAAACAGTTATAACGGAAAATTCAACTTGACACTTTCCTTCAATGCAAGTTTATAGGATTTTATCACCCATTTTGAATCTTACTGCTTAGGAAAATGAACAGCAAACCTCTCCTAACAAGCTGCATAATTTGAGGTATCATTCACATCTGTAGCCAGGGCTTGACATTAACACAAGCCCAACCACCAAATACGGGTAGAAATCGGCAGCAGCGGATAACTCCGTCACCCATACTAGACACTTTGGTGGGTGGCTGTAGCCAAAGAACATTTAAATGTATTCATCTCATGTTCAGAGCCTTATCAGCAATAAATACATCTCTCATAACTTACATGAAAATCTGTGCGGGGCAAATTAAGCGTGCTTTCGCGTGAACCGCCACAGCACACATCGCCATGTTCCAGAAATAGAGCCAGAGCTCTGGGGCACCGCAGAGTGAAACTTGCGCGATTCAGTCGGCTTAACGCGATATTGCGCCGGCCAGCGGAGACCACAAACTTATGTGACACATTTGAATTCTACTGAGAACCTTCTACTTTGACACACTACACTAAGGAATTCAAACCTCTCAAACTGACACGGTAAAGAGATAGCAGTGTGCAATCCATCAACATCGGTTACAAGGTTTTTAAAATACACATCATCCAAACTAAAATGTTTTTACTGAAGTTACACTAACTGGAAACTGGTATGCATAGGAAATCGATTAGGGCGAATCTATAAGCCTTCATTTTTATTATTAATAACTATTCTTTCATCATTCACTTACCTTTATCTTGATCCAAACCCATAGGACCATCTTTCTTCCATGATTGGAAAAAAGATTCATGAATTTTTCTATTTATGGAAAAAGGTGCAATGAAAGTGAATGGTGGCTGAGTTTAATCTACAGCTTAAGTCATAAGTTTACATACGCCTTAGCTAAATACATTTAAACTCAGTTTTTCACAATTCCTGACATTTAATTGTAGAAAACATTCCCTGTCTTAGGTCAGTTAGGATCACTACTTCATTTTAAGAATGTGAAATGTCAGAATAATAGTAGAGAGAATGATTTATTTCAGCTTTTATTTCTTTCATCACATTCCCAGTGGGTCAGAAGTTTACATACACTTTGTTAGTATTTGGTAGCATCGCCTTTAAATTGTTTAACTTGGGTCAAACGTTTTGGGTAGCCTTCCACAAGCTTCTCACAATAAGTTGCTGGAATTTTGGCCCATTCCTCCAGACAGAACAGGTGTAACGAAGTAAGGGTTGTAGGCCTCCTTGCTCGCACACACTTTTTCAGTTCTGCCCACAGACTGATGTCAGGGCTTTGTGATGGCCACTCCAATACCTTGACTTTGTTGTCCTTAAGCCATTTTGCCACAACTCTGGAGGTATGCTTGGGGTCATTGTCCATTTGGAAGACCCATTTGCGACCGAGCTTTAACTTCCTGGCTGATGTCTTGAGATGTTACTTCAATATATCCACATAATTTTCCTTCCTCATGATGCCATCTATTTTGTGAAGTGTACCAGTCCCTCCTGCAGTAAAACACCACCACAACATGATGCTGCCACCCCCATGCTTCACAGTTGGGATGGTGTTCTTCGGCTTGCAAGCCTTAACCTTTTTCCTCCAAACATAATGATGGTCATTATGGCCAAACAGTTCAATTTTTGTTTCATCAGACCAGAGGACATTTCTCCAAAAAGTAAGATCTTTGTCCCCATGTGCACTTGCAAACTGTAGTCTGGCTTTTTTATAGCGTTTCAGAGCAGTGGCTTCTTCCTTGCTGAGCAGCCTTTAAGATTATGTCGATATAGGACTCGTTTTACTGTGGATATAGATACTTATCTACCTATTTCCTCCAGCATCTTCACAAGGTCCTTTGCAATTGTTCTGGGATTGATCTGCACTTTTCGCACCAAACTACGTTCATCTCTAGGAGACAGAATGCGTCTCCTTCCTGAGCGGTATGATGGCTGCGTGGTCCCATGGTGTTTATACTTGCATACTATTGTTTGTACAGGTGAACGTGGTACCTTCAGGCATTTGTAAATTGCTCCCAAAGATGAACCAGACTTGTGGAGGTCCACAAATTTTTTTTGTGAGGTCTTGGCTGATTTATTTTTATTTTCCCATGATGTCAAGCAAATAGGCACCGAGTTTGAAGGTAGGCCTTAAAATACATAGTACACCGGTACACCTCCAAATGACTCCAATTAGCCCATCAGAAGCTAATTGCCTAAAGGTTTGACATCATTTTCTGGAATTTTCCAAGATGCTTAAAGGCACAGTTAACTTAGTGTATGTAAACTTCTGACCCACTGGAATTGTGATATAGTCAATTAAAAGTGAAAATCTGTCTGTAAACAATTGTTGGAAAAATTACTTGTGTCTTGCAAAAAGTAGATGTCCTAAATGACTTGCCAAAACTATAGTTTGCTAATATGAAATCTGTGGAGTGGTTCAAAAATTAGTTTTAATTACTTCAACCTAAGTGTATGCAAGCTTCTGACTTCAACTGTACCTAGCATCTCGTTTTGTATTCCATGGAACTGTGAAAGTTGTATTTAAAGGTTTCTTAACGTGTTTAGGCTATTAGTTTTTCATAACAAATGCTGCTTATTTAATAATAAAAAAATAAATAAAAGACTATTAGCCTAACAACAGTAATGTGGAGCTATCCATGGTCTGACCTGTGCTTATGGCCTTGTAAGTACAAACTGTAAAAAAAAAAAAAAAAAAAAAATATTGGAAGAACAATGGTAAACTTTCATATTAGGCAAGTGCAATTTAGAATGGTTTAAGTGGTTAAAATGCAAGCATTTACAGTTTCCAATTAGATTTATCACTTTTTGTGGGGTGGGGGATTTTGGCTAATGAAAATGCTGAGGGGCTAGTGAATTTGGAATACCACTAGCCACAGCGGCCAGTGAGCCAAAAAGATAATGTCAAGCCCTGTCTGTAACACAAACGTGCAGGATGAGTTACGCACAGAAGTTTAATATTTAAGGTATATGGGGTATGTTCAAACCACAGCGATATAATATTTACTGATAAATATTCCGACAGAACGGGTGGAAACGAGCTTGAAAAAAATGCATTCGGTCACACCTGTATGTGTTTAACTAGCATGGAACAAAGACATTTGATCTGTGAGCCCTCAAGGTTTGTTTAGAAGAACAATGGTTTAGGCATCTAGAGTTCTAAGTTGTTGTAGTGATCTCGTACCTGGTGGAACTTGAACTTGAAGCCGATCATGTGGCAGAGGGTCTGGTGCTCACACATGTAAGACTTGATGAGGGGGATGAAGAACTCATCGTGGTCAGAGCGACACTCGTACACCTCCAAGATGATGTCCAGCACACGGTTCGGGTCCAGATTGAAACATCCTGAGAACAGAACACTGAATGCTCACCTCATGATCTCAACAACTCATCATAGCTATATTATAACAAATGGTCTGAGTTCACTCAAATGATCTAAAAACTTCTGGGTCATTGTCCCAGTCATCATACTGATTTAGAGTCCATGCTAGTATTAATTGAAATGAAAATGTCTAACATGCTATGTCTTTACTTTGAACAAAACATTTCATAAGTGCCTTATGAATTTCATTGTTCTCGTATTTACAGTGCAAAAATTATTTACATAAATTTGTGTAAATAAATCATGGCATACGTTTTTTTTTTTTCTTCAGAAGTCAGTGTTCTCGGTAACTAAGAAGACAACAGTGTCAGTGAAGAGCATGCTTGAAATTAAATGAGATGTGTTATGAAAAAGAAAAATCAAGGAAAATTACACAAATGCACACATTTTTATTGTGCGTCTTTTCTAATTAAGCTTCAATTTTGTGAAAATATGCAGTGTTAAAATATGTAAATGTGATGACACATATCAACTGTTGGACACTGCTAGTAGACAAATCAAATAAACAAGCCAGTGTGAAAAGCGTGCTTTAAGGAAGTTTATAAGGCCAATAGAGTACATAGTCGAAGAAACACCCACCTATTAAAGATTTGATGTTCTCAAGGACAAGATGGCTGGTGAGATTCCCAGACAGATCCTGACCGAGCTCTGTGATCAGCTTAGCGTAACCTTCATTCTCCTCTCGCAAAAGATTAAACTTCTGCTGTTTGTAACTACAGAGTGACAGGAAGGTTACATGAGAAAATTATTTAATGCAGTCATCTGAAATTAATGAAGTGCATCAGAACTGAAGATCTGGTGGTCACGGGCAGGAGTGTAGAAGCTAACATTGCCCTTAGACATCCGTCAGGCATTTCGTAAGAGGACACGAAACCAATTAATTCACCCTAACATGCTTATGTTAATGACACGACTGTGAGATGGAACAGAAAGAAATGTGGTGTGTGTACAGAGAGGGCTGCCAGGGAAGAGTGCTCTCTAATCTTGATAAAAACTCATTAAGAAAGACCCACAAAAATGCATGAAATTAATCACCATCAGGGGAGCTCAGTGCTACGCCTTCCATTTACAGCAAAATGAGGCAGAGAGCATTTAGATTTACAACAACATGCTGAATGCACATAAAGCAGTAACCTGTGCCTGAAAATTGAACAACACAACACACTTTCAGAACAGGAATTAAAGGTATCTTTTACCCAATGATTGAGTCTGAAAACTATTACCTGTACTTCTAACACCACATGTTTTCACCAAGGTCAGAATTGTAAATGATAACTTGCTAAAAAGAGTTAAAATAATCCTAATATTTTATAATACAAATAACCAACCAAAAATGTTGTCTAGGTAGGCAACTCACTAGGATTTGAGACTATAATGCCCAAAAATGCTGTCTAGGTAGGCAACTCACTAGGATTTGAGACTATAATGCCCAAAAATGTTGTCTAGGTAGGCAACTCACTAGGATTTGAGACTATAATGCCCAAAAATGCTGTCTAGGTAGGCAACTCACTGGGCTTTGTGACAATGATGCCCAAAAGTGCTGTCTAGGTAGACAGCTCACTAGATTTTAAAGTGATGATAGCCAAAAATGCTGTCCAGGTAGGCAACACACTAGGCTTTGAGACTATAAGGTCCACAATGCTGTCTAGGTAGGAAACACACTAGGCTGAGCTTGTGATGCCATAAATGTTGTCTGAGTAGGCAGCACACTAGGTTTTGAGACACTAATGACCAAAATGCTGTCTACAGTAGGTATGTAGTTCACTAGGTTTGGAGCTGATTAATGCGGTCTAGATAGGTAGCACACTAGATTTTGAGACTATAACACCCAACATACCGTCTAGATAGGTAGCTCACTAGGATGTTTTTTTTTTTTTTTTTTTTTTACTATAATGCCAAAAAAAGGCTGCCTATTTAGGCTGGATTTTTGGGCATCATAGTCTTAATCTATTGAGCTGCCTACCTAGACAGCATTTTTGGGGCAACAATGTCAAAATCTTGCAAGCCACCTACCTTTACAGCATTTTTAGCCATACAGTCTCAAAATCTAGTGAGCAGTCTACCTAGTCATCACTGTTGGGCATCATAGCATCAAAATGTTAGCTGCCTATCTAGTGAGCCTATCTATTCCAAACCTAGTGAACTACATACCTAGACAGCATTCTGGGTATTCAATTCTCAAAACCTAGTGTGCTGCTCAAACAGGCATTTTTTGGGCATAATAGTAAAAAAACTTCCTAGTGAGTAGAGGTAGACCGATATACCAGTTTTACAGATTAATCGGTGCAGGTAGTTGCTTTTTGGAACTATCATTATCGGCAAAAATCTATGTCAATGGTTGCTGATAGTTTTTTCATCATTAAGTCATTTAAAAATAAAAGTCCCTGTTTTGGGCTTGTTTATACTTAAAAGTCCCGCGTTATACACTAAAGCTTCATTTTTTTCTTATTATTGGGATTTTGGTTGAACAAAAAACTGCATCTGGGATTTTATTCATTTTGGACTCTTTGTCTTTGCCCGCCATAGTAAAGAAAGAACTATTTTTATTTTATTTTATTATGATGTTAAAAACTATCTGCCGATTAATCTGTTATCAGCCTTTCCCACCACCTTAGTTATCAGTATCGGCAAAATCCACTATCGGTCGACATTGTTATAGTCTCAAAACCTAGTGTGCTGCCTACATAGACAGCATTTTAATTATTATAGTCTCAAAACCTAGTGTGCTGCCTACCTAGACAGCACTGTAGTCATTATAGTCTTAAAACCTAGAATGTAGTTCACTAGGTTTAGGTAGACAGCACATTATGTTTTGCAACTGTAATGCCCAAAATGCTGTCTAGGTAGGCAGCACACTAGGTTTTGAGACTGTAATGCCCAAAATCTTGTCTAGGTAGGTAGCTCACTAGGATGTTTTTTTTGACTATGATGTCCACAGCATGCTAGATTTTGAGAGTGTGATGCCCAATAAAGTTGTTCAAGTAGGCAACTCACTAGATTTTGAGACTCTAATGCCCAAAATGCTGTCTAGGTAGCTAGTACACTAGAAATTGAGACTATGATACCCAAAAAAAAGTGCATTCAGGTAGGCGGCTCACTAGATTTTGAGGTGATGTTAGCCACAAATGCTGTCTAGGTAAACAGCACACAAGGTTTTGAAACTATAATGCCCATAATCTTGTTTAGGTATGTAGTTCACTAGGTTTGTAACTGATTAATTCTATTAGGTAGGCAGCACACTAGGTTTTCATACCATGATGTCCAAAACTGCTGACTAAATTGGAAACTCTAGATTAAGAATTTATCATTCCCAAAACACTGTCTAGATAGGAAGCTAACTAGGTTTTGAGGCTATGATGCTCAACAATGCTGACTAGGTAGCCTGCTCACTAGATTTTAAGACTTCGATGCCCAAAAATCCAGCCTAGATTGGCATCTCACTAGGTTTTGAGACTATCAATGCTGTCCAAGTAGGCCTACAAACCTCTATTCCCAAACTGAGATTAATTTCACATTAAGTGACAGAACTGCTAAAATGTGACTTACAATAGTTTGGTCTTGATTTTGACAATCTTCTGGTTGAACTGCTGTGCTTGTTTAATCAAACCCAGAGACTCCAGCGTTTCTGGATCCAACCTCTCCTTCAGCACACCATCAGGAACACAGAACTACAGACAAGACATAATCACTTTAATTAGACACTCTTCAGGAACACATAACGACAGCTGCGGGAGCTTTATCATGTAGATAAGATATTAAATTCAACAACATACTAGAATAACGCTTTACTGCAGCCATCAGTACAACACTGCCCACACCGCACCCCAATGCCCTTTAGCTACACTTACATAAGACACTAATAACACTGCATAACAAGCCTGTATTTGCATACTAATCAGACTTACAGTGTTTTAAATGAGAATAAGAGAGCAGACGCACTGCAGGTCTTTATGAGTCACCCTGACTGCCATTACAAACTGTTCTCTTCTCAAAATCATTCTGTTCTGCCACAACGAAGATGTGAAACGTGCTCTGGTTTGAGGCCGTGCACAGAAATTCTCCCAGTGCTGCTGTTAAAGTGTGAAAGCCCCTCACGCAGTGCCCTCTAGTGCAGTGCTGGAGGTTTATTCAGGGAAAGTGGCCCTTTGTGAGTGCAGTTTAATTTTTCACTAGAGGATAGAATTTGGGTCACTCAATACTCTAATGCAGCTAATCTTCAGAGTCAGGGGATCGGGCCACCCGCTTACGTATGCAAGCGCAAAGAAAGGCACTTCCCCAACAGCAGTGTGTGCTGTAATGCTGGAGAGATAAGGGCTGTGTCTCACAGCACTTTATTGCCACATAGTGGCTGTGAAGAGAAATACAAACTCAGATGGATACCGGCATGTGTGAGACTCACCAAACAGGCTCCAACCAACTGGGTAAAATGATCACGCTTGTGTTTTTCCTCCAGACAACCAGTCTCAATATCTGCAAAAGCAAGAAATATTAAGTCAAGAGTTGAATATATAAAGTGTTACATGTATAACACTGAAGCACACTGATTACTGGGCACAAGTCAGTTTGTGTCAATGAATGAGGATTACTTAGACTAAACTGATCAAATGGTGACTGCATGATACAGAATTATACAAATTTAACAGAGGGATGGGGGGGCAAACCACAAACATTAAGACAACATTAGACTTTAACCTTAAAACTGAGCAATAAGGTATAAGAGGACGTGCAATAATGTGAATAGAGACATGGCTAAATGCCGTTGTTAAGCATGACCCATAACAGACCTCTTAATATATCCCCAAATATGTAAAATAGGGTTAGTAGTTGGGCTCTATAAATGCTGTGCAGTTATGTATATACACAGTAGCCAGGCAAATGGGTGTTTCATATCGCAGCGGTTACTTTATTTTGTTTTTAGCATGGCTGGAACTCTGTGTTGAAAAATAAACATCTTGGACTGGAACTAATTTATGTATCATTTTGTATTTTGTATAAAGCCTAAAATAAAATGTGTCTCATTGGCGCTTCTAATTAATGACTACAATGGATTTACATTTTTTGAAATATTGCATGCAACAAAGCCAAATGATGCACAGTAATTAAACTGTGGAATTGGATTTGAAGCCAGTAGAAATCAATCTTTTAATCAATTTGTTTAACCGAGGATCTCAAATTTAGGCATAGCAAGAATATTTACAGAAAACTGCCAAAAAACACTGAATCAGTATAAATTAAAGACAATGTAAGTTCACATCATTCTCTGCTGCAATATGACATTGTCACCTTTCTATATGGTACTGACATGTAGTATATTACCTTTGAGATGTTACAATACAATAACGTACAGAGACAGAATCAGTAACAAACTCACTGTCCCTCTTTGTAGATTTAAAGAAATGTTTATACATGTAGCATAAACATCAAAAATAACATCTAAATCCATCACAGCAGGCTTGAACATGAGCATTTAATAAGTTCAGTAAAACTCTGCATTTTTTAAATTTAGCAGATTTATGCAAACATCTGTTAGAGCACCAGAGCATTTATGTGGACACATGAATGTGGTCTAATAAGCATGTTCACTCAGGCGAGTAAGAAAATTGTCTCTCAATATACAGTAAACATAGCCTCTCTTTCCTTAACTAAAATAAGACACTTAAACAAACTGCATTAAGCATATTAGTAAAATCACATGACAAGACTTACCTAATATACAGAAAACATCAGCTAAAATAGATGGCATGTCGTCCCGCAGGTCCTGAATAATAAACAAAAACAAAATCTATAAATAACACACCAAAAAATGTATTTATACATTTATTTATTAAGAATAGTTTATGCGTTTTTTTTTTCTTTTTTTTTTTCTTCTCTCCCAATTTGGAACGCCCAATTCCCAATGTGCTTTTAAGTCCTTGTGGTCACGTAGTGATTCGCCTCAGTCCAGGTGGCGGAGGACGAATCCCAGTTGCCTCCGTGTCTGAGACCGTCAACCCGCGAATCTTATCACGTGACTTGAGCGCGCTGCCACAGAGACATAGCGTGTGTGGAGGCTTCACGCCATCCACCGCGGCAACCACGCTCAACTCACCACTCGCCCCACTGAGAACGAACCACATTATTGGGACCATGTGGAGTTTACCCCATGTGACTCCTACCCTCCCTAGCAACCGGGCCAATTTGGTTGCTTAGGAGACCTGGCTGGAGTCACTCAGCATGCCCTGGGATTCGAGCTAGCGAACTCCAGGGTTGGTAGCCAGCGTATTTTACCACTGAGCTACCCAGGCCCCCAGCGTTTGGTTTCTTTATCAGCACCCAATAAGTCACAGCATAAAACAAATTGCGGTCTGCAAAAACCATTATCCTTATTTCAACACGCATTTAATATAGTCTGGGTCATATTTTATTTTTATATTTTTCCAATGATGCCAACCCGTCCCATGTCGCATTTGCCAAATCTGGCAAGCTTCTACCAAGTGACATGAATTTGTGTCAAAATACTGTAAAGTTTTTAAAGTGGTCCGAGGAGGGACAAACCACAAACCGGCCACAGGGTGTTGGGTGCCCAAGGCTCATCGATGCACAAGGGCAATGAAGGCTATCCCATCTGGTCAGAACTGACAGAAGGTCTACTGTGGCACAAGTCACAGAAAATTGTAATGATGGTTACGGGAAGAATGTGTCACAACACACAGTGCTTCGCACCCTGCTGCATATGGGGCTGCGGAGTCGCAGATCAGTCAGAGTGCCCATGATGACCCCTGTCCACCGTCGAAAGCGCCTACAATGGGCACACGAGCGTCGGAACTGGACCTTGGAGCAGATGGAAGAAGATTGCCTGGTCCGAAGAGTCCTGTTTTCTTTTAAATCACATGGACAGCCATGTATGTCGTTTACCTGGGGAAGTGATGGCACCAGGACACACTGTGGGAAGACGACAAGCCAGTGGAGAGAATGTGATGCTCTGGGCAATGTTCTGCTGGGAAACCCTAGGTCCGGCCATTCATGTGGATGTCAATTAGACAAGTGCCACCTACCTAAACATCATTGCAGACCAGATACACCCCTTCATGGCAATGGTATTCCCTAATGGCAGTGGCCTCTTTCAGCAGGATAATGCACCCTGCCACACAGCACACACTGTTCGGGAATGGTTTGAGGAACATGTTGAAGAGTTCAAGGTGTTGCTCTGGCCCCGAAATTCCCCAGATCTCAATCCGACTGAGCATCTGTGGGATGTGATGGACCAACGAGTCCGATCCATGGCGGCTCCACCTCGCAACTTACAGGACTTGAAGGATCTGCTGCTAATGTCTTGGTGCCAGATAGCACAGGACACCTTCAGGGGTCTTGTAGAGTCCATGCCTTGGCGGGTCGGCACTGTTTTGGTGGCAAATGGAGGGCCAACAGCATTTTAGGCAGGTGGTCATAATGTTTTAGCTCATCTGTGTATTTCTCAGACATTTCCTTGTCTTTCTGGAAAATGATTATTGTTAACAAAGTGCAAATAAAAAGTCCTTCAACCCCTCTTTTGCAACAATGAAATATGGCTAATTGAAAATAGAATTTAGATTTAAAAATGGTGCACCCCTCATAAGAGGTGGAAAAACAAAATTTTAGCACTGTACACAGCAAAATATAGACCTAAATGAACAATAAAAAGGGGTTTGTTTCTTTGCTTAAAACTATTTTTTCATGGTATGGTTGACATTTCCATGGAATTGCCAAGAAGTGTTTAGGTTGAATGCAATTTATGGCTTCTTTACCGCATCTGTGTTATGTAAGGTTAGAATTAAATGTTTATTTTTTGTTGTTTCTGACCAACAAATGACTATAAAGAACAGATAGGATATTAAGAGGGAAATGAAAAATGGATTTGTGGATTTTGTCTTGGACACACATTACACAAAATCAAACTTTAGCTCTTTTACTCTCAACATGCAGTGAAAAGATCTCATTGCTGAACTTTTTCTCCACTATACTACTCAAACACTGGCAAGTGAAATCTGAAAATTGACCAGCCAGTGGCAAATCACAGACATTTTTAGTCACATTGCACGAAATCTAGACACATGTGCCAGTGATTTACTTGCATTGTAGATGGTTGCGCATGGAGTAAAAGATCGATCTTGAGATTTAAGATTGAGTTTGTTCAAATGAAGATTGTGATGCATTAGAAAATCAATATTTTTACCCAGCCCAAGTGAGCACATCGGCTTCACTGTCTCTTTATTTTCCAGGTGGAAACTGCAGTTCATTGGAGGGTGGTGGACAACACACTAGATGTAAGAGAAGCCACCGAAGTCAGTGATCAATCACTGTTACACTTCAGCAGTGTTTAGAAGAGTAGTTTCATCATCCTATATAAGATGTCACAACAGCAGAGAGCGCTCTGTGGAATGACACTGTTTCCACGCTCCACAGATCAAACGCTTCTACTGCGAGAGAGCAAACGTCTGATTTGAGAGTTTAAAGAAAACCTAATTAAGACACGTACAAGATGGCAAACTTTACATCTCACATCTTAGTAAGGCTGAGGGTGATGGGATGGAATAGACCTGGCAGAACTTCACAAGGTGTTTGCTCAAAGATGAAACACTTTCATTGCATTTCAAATGTTAACAGACTAACATTCTGCCTAACATCTCTTTTTGAGGAAACAAAGTTACATGGTTTTGAAACAACATGACGGTGAATAAATGACAGAATTTTCATTATCTGGGTGAACTATGACCTCAAAATCATATGTGTCCAGCCTTAAGACTAGTTTTTTTTATTATCCCCTTTTCTCCACAATTTGGAATGCCCAATTCCCACTACTTAGTAGGTCCTCGTGGTTACTCACCTCAATCCGGGTGGTGGAGGACAAGTCTCAGTGGCCTCCACTTCTGAGACAGTCAATCTGCGCATCTTATCACGTGGCTCGCTGTGCATGACACCGTAGCATGTGGAGGTTCATGCTACTCTCCGCGATCCACGCACAACTTACCACGTGCCCCAATAAGAGCAAGAACCACTAATCGCGACCACAAGGAGGTTACCCCATGTGAATCTACCCTCCCTAGCAACCGGGCCAATTTGGTTGCTTAGGAGACCTGGCTGGAGTCACTCAGCACACCCTGGGTTTGAACTCAGGACTCCAGGGTTGGTAGTCAGCGTCAATACTCGCTGAGCTACCCAGGCCCCCCAGCCTAAAGACTAGTAAACCAAGTGTTTTATATGGCAGAGGAAAACCTACTAATCAGTAAACAGCACATTGCTTACATATTTTTCCTCACATAATCTTTACACATTGAATGAGACACACAGTCAGCTCTACCTGACACAGTTCAGGTGAGGTGAGGGAAATGGTATTTTTATTGTGTTTTAATGACAGCAGGGGCTGAATGTTATGAGACAGGAACAGCACTCACCATAACATCACCCAGCAGACTGGCAGCCACGTCCACCTTCAGATTGCCCTGGATAACATGCCAGCAGAGCTCATACAAGGCTGTCTGTAGATCTACAAGACAAAACAGTGACAGCAGTCTCAATAACAGCTCTCGTTTCCTACTGCCATACTGATAACACCTAAACAATACTAAGAGATTCTCATCACAAACCTCATTACTTTCTTTATACTTCTGACAGTGGCTATGTTTGGAATAGCATACTACCTTTGTATACTACTACTGACTTGACCTTCCATTTCCAGTAAATTGGAAGTAATACCTCGGGAATTTTTAACAACAATCTGGCATAAAACAATGAGAATCACTGAATCTGGGTTTTTTTCCTACCGATTTATTTAAAATGACCAGGACAAAACAAACCAACTGCAATTGAATGCACCTGCATCAAAACATTTAGTTTCAGCTTTAAAATATGCAAACAAACAGGTATGTCCATGTAATTTAAGAACACTTTCTTAAGCCGCTTTGACACTCATTTAAGCGAAGTCGCGGAATATCTGGCATATAAAGCTCTTCACACATCACCTCATAACACTTTCACTATGGGAACTGCCTCCTCAAATATGTGAATTGTGATTAAAGTACTGCGGTAAATGGGTTTAAATAATGTTACAAGCAGATGTTCCAAAAAAACTGTGTTGACATGAGATTTCAAAGTGTGAACAGACATAGCTGGAAGATCAGTGCATTTACAAGAGCATGCATGTCAACACAATGATTGAGTGTGTTTACATGCTAAACATGTAAAACTATGTAAACATCTCAAAGTTTTTTTTTTTTTTTTAAACTGTTTAAGCATAACCGAAAGGCACACAAAGATTTTTGCCTATTACCCTGATTTAGCTCTGCATAGGGCTGTCACGATTATGAAATTTGACTGATGATTATCAAACAAATAATTGCTATTATGACGATTAATTGTCTGTTTGAGGGCTATGACGATTAATTGTCTCTTAGGGATTTCACGATTGTCATAAATGGTCATATTTCTTAAGGTGCATGTGTGCTTCATAGACCTCATTTTAACATATTTAACTACAAACATATAAATCAAATAATAAAATAGGGATATATGATTTCCTTTTAAGGCTTAAAACAATACAATAATGTTTTACATATCAAAATATTTCTAAATACTTAAAATAAGTATCTTTTTGGTCAACTTTAGTTTTGGTCAATTTTACATTTACACTGTTGTTTTTATAACTCATTTATAAATATTAATTTTATTTTGTTTGTTAAAAATATAATAAAAAATATATTTTCCTTATATTTATATTATATAATATTATGCAATATTAAAATATTACTGTCCTAATTTCTTCATTTTCACACATTATTTTAATGCTCTTTGATTAAACCCAAAAGCACTTTTTTCTCATGAAGCAAAACCTTTGAGATTTCATTTTACCACTTCACAGAAACAGAGTTAGTGTGCGTCCTCCTCTGTGTCATTGCGTTAGCCATTACATGATCGTATAAAGTGAAGCCGGAGCGCTTTGCGTTCACTATCAAAGTTTATATTTGTTAGTTTATATTTCCTAGGGAGTTTGAGAAGCGGTTCACACACTGATCTGGTTGACATCTGCAGTGCGGCTCAGTAACGCTTGGAGTTCAACCAAATGGCACACAAACACACCATTGAAGACATTTATATATTCGCTTAAAATTCCCTTATTTGGGAATTAAAATGTGATTGGAATTTGAAGTGCACAATAATCGCGGTTATCTTTTAAAAAACACAGTTAGATCAAGTAACCACGATCAGATGATTATTTAATAATCACGACAGGTCTACTCCGAGTTTAAAAAATAAATAAATAAAATAAAATAAACACTCTGGGGTGCCTGTTTATGTTTTGAAGTCAAAACCACAGAAAAAAAAACAATTTCCAATCTCATGTAAAAAACGGTTTTCTCGCAATAGTGGGTTTTTAGAATGAGCCGATTTTTTTTAGTTACCAGCATACTGCTGTGCATGTAATGCACTCAGTGATTTCACAGCAAGTTTTAGGTCACATGACAATGTATTAAAACTATCATGCAGTACACGGTGTGCAAGCAGAACATCGGTATGTAATATTTAACATCAGTCTGATGCTCCACACACAGTGTTCAGCACTCACACGAATGATCTTGTTATAAATGAAGCTGTCTACACTGCACATAAAGGCTGTCAAATTAAAATGTGAATATTCGCCAAATTTAACATAACTCCACATTCGAATGCTAAAATGAGCTTTTGAATTTTGGATGTGTGCCAAGAACTCATGACAATTTACATTCTTGGGCTAAAACAGATGAAGTGCAACCAATAAAACAGAACGCGGGTGTCTCAAGATATGTTTTAAAGGTTGAATTTACTTTTAAATTGACAGTGTCTAAAAAAAATGCATCGTTACTGTATGAGATGCTAAAAAAAACAGCGAGACATAACGCAACAGTCAAAGACGTCCGTCTAAAGCAGGGGTCGGCAACCTATGGCACGTGGAGGGGTAATCATTGGCATGCCAGCAACGGTGAGAGAGGAGTATTTTATTTATATGAAACTCCACACCTGCATTCCAATCTACATACATGTAATCCTTCCTCATGATCACGCAGCGTGTTTTCATGAGCTGAATTGAAGGCTAAACAAAAAGTAAAAACGTGACGAGACTGCAGTATACACAACAGACTCGTGCAGCGCGTGCAAGCCATTTGTGCATCACGAGCCGGCAGCGCTTCACTTTCGGTTAATCAAGCGAGTAAACATGCCCGCTTTGCTTCAGTTAGGCTGCGTGGATGACAGCGTACATTCAGTGTTTCATTTGTTTCTGAACAACATGTGATGTAATAAGGAAATCACCACTATTAATCTTTGAGATTTCCAACCCAGCATACAGGTACACTGTCCTTAAACCAGTCACACTCAAAATTACATTAAACGATTAAAAGGGGATCAAAAATCTTTTCAAGTCTATTTTATACATTAAACCTGGAAATATATTTTTAGGATTTTGCAGCTGCGACTCACAGAAAAGGACTAAATAGTTGATCGGCGCAGCCATTGACCAGGAAAATAAAAAAATGCCACTCCATGTCAAAAAGATTGCCGACCCCTGGTCTAGAGCAGGTTTACATAGAAAAAGACAGACATGTTCGGAGTGAACGGCCCCTTAGTTGAGGCCTTTGGCGATTTGTGTCTTGTACGCCTTGCTCTCTTATCAGCGTCTTGCTGCATAAGTATTAGGTACATACAGTTGAAGTCAGAAGTTTACATGCACCTTAGCCAAATACATTAAAACTAAGTTTTTCACAATCCCTGACATTTAATTGTAGAAAACATTCCCTGTCTTAGGTCAGTTAGGATCACTATATTTTAAGAATGTGAAATATCAGAATAATAGTAGAGAGAATTATTTATTTCAGCTTTTATTTCTGTTATCACATTCCCAGTGGGTCAGAAGTTTACATACACTTTGTTGGTATTTGGTAGCATCGCCTTTAAATTGTTTAATTTGGGTCAAACGTTTTGGGTAGCCTTCCACAAGCTTCTCACAATAAGTTGCTGGAATTTTGGCCCATTCCTCCAGACAGAACTGGTGTAACTGAGTCAGGTCTGTAGGCCTCCTTGCTCGCACATGTTTTTTCAGTTCTGCCCACAAATTTTCTATCTGACTGAGCTCAGGGCTTTGTGATGGCCACTCCAATACCTTGACTTTGTTGTCCTTAAGCCATTTTGCCACAACTCTGGAGGTATGCTTGGGGTCATTGTCCATTTGGAAGACCCATTTGCGACAGAGCTTTAACTTCCTGGCTTATGTCTTGAGATGTTGCTTCAATATATCCACATAATTTTCCTTCATCATGATGCCATCTATATCTACGATATTATGTGACTATTTTACACAATAACATTTATCAACTCACAAATGCAACCAAAATATAATTTGAATATTTGATTGAGCTCCTTGACTTCAGTTCTCGAAAGTACTTCCTGTACTTCAGTTATTGAAAAAAATAATATAAAATATGAAGTCACATACATGTGATCATAAATTGTTTGATGACAGCTCACTGACTTGTGGAATGAGGTAAACACTACAGTGACAATTTTTCATCTCTACAACAGTAAAGCATGTCTTTAAATCCAAAATAATTACATACCCACGACAGTTCGTTGACGGTCTCAACAGTACCTTTTGAGGGTGGTGTTTCGAAAAGAGGGGGTGTGTCTAATTTAACAGCTCGGTCTTGTGTAAGTTCAAGAACGGCTACAATCGCTTACAGCACCTTTAAGGTCATGAACATAATGCAGAAGTACACAATACCTCAGAATAATGCAAAGTGCATAGGTGTGTTTTACTTACTTTTAACAAACTCATGAACACTGGGTTTCCCTGCGAGGTCCTGGCAAAACTGTAAACTAGAAAGAGAAAATAAATTATGAGTTTCTGAGTATGTGTTTTCAATAACATATGAGCAATAATCATCAGTGTTTCCCATTAATTACCTAGACTGTGGCAGCAAGGATTCACATTTTTGTAGATGAACGAGGTCATTTGAAAACTTACAGTATTACAGTTGAAAATATCTTATGGTATACCTAGTTTATCCTGTGAAATGTTTCACTGTACTACTATCAAATGCTTGCATTCAGGCTGACAGACATATAATCAGCAAATCAATACATTTATCATAAAAAAACAAAAATTCAAATTTAAACCCTCTTTCTTCAGCTGTAGGTTTGTCTTTTTAGGAAAGAAAGTTAAAGGAATATTCCAGGTTCAGTACAAGTTAAGCTCAATCAACAGCATTTGTGGCATAATGTTGATTACCACAAAAAAATATTTCGACTTGTCCCTCTCTTAAAAAAAATTGAGGTTAGAGTGAAGGTGAATGGGGCCAATTTTCAGAGGGTTTAAAAGCAAAAATGGGAAGTTTATAATTTTATAAAAGCACTCACATTTATTCTGTTAAAGCTTGCATATTATTTGAGCTTTAAAGTTGTTTAACCAGTTTTTGCGGATTTACGGTGCTATGTCGTCATGGCAACTAAACTGTAAAATTGGATATAACTACACAGAAAAAGTTAGTAAGTGATTTTATCACACTAAAATCATGTTAACACACATATCGTTTACGTCTTGTAGCTATACTTTTGAAACAGTGAGTATTTAATGTTGACAGACTGGCCCATTCACTTCCATTTTTTGCTTTTGTTGAAGAAAAGGAGGGGCAAATCGAAATAACTTTTGTGGCAATCACCATTATGCCACAAATTATGTTGATTGAGCTTAACTTGTACTGAACCTGGGATACTTTAAATTTCAACTGAACAATTGCCAATTTCAAGAGCTGCACATGTATGTCTGTTCAAAACATCCACTGGCATATTTACATGTAGATCTTCTCATAGAAGGCAAGGTAAGCACTCACAAGGTTTTGTGACAATGATGCCTGAAAATGCCATCTATGTAGGCAGCTCACTATTTTTTGAAACAAGCAATATCTGGTGAATATCATATTGTTCATAAAAGTATGAGATACTATTCAACACTATAGCACAGTTCACACCAATGTTATACAAGCATTTAACATCTAAACACATTCACTGAATCTCTGAACATGGTGTATGATCTCATGTTTACCTGTATGTAACATACATCACATATACTGTAACACACCGATATGGAGACACAAGCTAATGCTAACTATTAGCTCGCTGACGTTAAATTCATCAACAAAAATTCTAATGTACTTCTTTAAACCATTTATAGACACATACTACAACACAATAGGAGTTATCTTCTGTTTGGTTCTCAGTATCTGCAGTCTTATTCGATATTTTAATGAACTTTCAATAAATGAGTATTTCACGCACACTAGCGGCGATTCACAATGAAGAGAATATGATTTATTATTTCGACCATAACGCGCGGTGATATCGCACGAATGTAATGCATATCGCTTCATTTCCATCCCCGCTTTCCGTCTGGGTACTACAACCTTACTCACAACTCATTTTTGCCGGATTTGTCCCAGTTTTTGATCCAGTCAGACGAAAGGATCAGCACCGCCATCTTTCTTCCTCCACACACACTCGCAGCAGCAGCGCGCGCCGGATGTTTAGCCAAGCGCGTGACGCAAACGCCACACGCGCGCGTCCATGCATTTTTTCATTGTATTAATTTTATATATATATATATATATATATATATATATATATATATATATATATATATATATATATATATATATATAATTATTATTATTTATTTATTTATTTATTTAAGAAATTGCTATGTTATTTTCCCCTTTTTATTTGAAACAAGCGCTCCTCTATTAAATAAAAAAAAATAATCACAAACAGGCTTTCTTGCTAAATTCAAAAGCAAACAAACAAAATACAATAACAATTATATTCCTGGTTCATTACAGGTTAAGCTTAATTGACGGCATTTGTGGCATAAATAACACAACAAACAAATTGACTCGTCCCTACTTTTCTTTAAAAAAAAAAAAAAACGATGTTACAGTAGAGCACTTACAATAGAAGTGAAAGGGACCCAAATGTGGAGGGTTTAAAGTATAAAAAATGTGAAACTTATAATTTTATAAAAGCTCACATAAATTCTTTTGTTAAAACTTTGTGTATTATTCGCGCTGTAAAGTTGTTTAAATCATCGTTTTTACGGTCGTTTTAGGGTTTATGTGATTACGTTGCCATGGCAACCAAGTTCTAAAAGTGGATATAACTTTACACAAAAAAGGTTAGTAAGCAGTTTTATCACACAAATCATCTTAACATGCATATTGTTTACGTCTTGTGGACGTACTTTTGAAATAGAGGGCATTTTAACGTTTACGGACTGGCCCCATTTACTTCCATTGTAAGTGCCTCATTGAACAACTCTATCTGATCACAGATTTATTTATTTATTTATTTATTTATTTTAGAAAAGAAGAGACGAGTCGGAATACATTTTTGTTGTAATCAACTTTAGCCACAATTTGCCACAAATGCTGTCAGTTGAGGTTAACTTGTGTTAAACCGGTAATATTTATTTTAATCAACCCAAAATATTAATGTCTTGGCTGGGAATGAAATTACTTTCACAGAGATAATGCAAACCCCAGGACGCTCAGAAATATGCCAAATGCAAAGTTTTATATTTTATTTTACATTATAAAATGCTATCATTCATATTTACATTGCATGTACAACCCATACCTATCTTCCTTGCACATAACCATGTAACAACTATTCAATTCAATTTTCAATTTTGAAGTACTTTATTAGTATGATTGTGTTTGCATACAATATTGCCAAAGCATTAATACACAAAACAGATAATGACAAGACAAAAAATTATAATAAAACAGTAACAAATAACAATAAAAATAGATTTAAAATAAGGTGTCAGGTAATGAATGCAATAAAATAAAATAAAAACTATAATAACAATATACACTATACAATATCAAATAAAATAAGCATTTATCAACTATCTGTACTCATGCTATTGTATTCTTATTATTTGTGTTTATGCTGTTTTGTAAACACGTTATTTTTATAATTCTGTGTCTAGCTGTTTTATTTCTGTGAGTAATGGAAGCGAGTCAAAATGGCCCATAAAACACGTTCTCATTTCTGATTTTATTTTGAAATAGTCACTAAATTACCTTGAGACTTTTATTTTGAAACACTGCCCGCCGCTGCTCTCTCTCTCTTCCGCATTGTTGTGCTCCAGTTCCTGTAGGACATCCGTGGCCGCACTGGGAGCTTCGGAAATGTTTTCTAAACTTTTGATAGTTGTTTTTCTCGCTGTTATTTTACACGGCACGCCAACAGATGCACAGAAAAAGAAGGAGGTCAGTGGATTTTAATTTTGACACTGTTACAATCTATCCCCCATATAAACACTGGTTATTCAAATGATCTCAACCCAAACTGATTTTTCTGTGTCTCAATTGCACATGGTTTTTAATAACACAGTAGTGTTTGCATTTATGGTAATGCACTTTTATCCATCAATATATCAACTCAAATTTCAGCTCTATATAATGTAATATTAACTGACACACTTGGTCCAGTATGCAAACTAAGCTTTGCTTCCTGCTTTACAGCAGACAATAACATGATCTGGCCGTTTGTGCATTTATTAATGACTTTATAAAACTGCATTGATATCTGCATGTTTATTATGATCTGTAAACTAGTCTTATGAGATAAACTATTATGATTGTGTCCTTGTTTAAAAACATCAGATTGGACTGTATTGATACAAACACTTATGGGAAACACTGCTGTTTGTCACTTTGAATAAAAGCATAGCTGTATGATTAATGGATGATGTATTTTCAGGCTCTGTTGTCAGAGAAGGTCACTCAGATGATGGAATGGGCCAGTAAGCGTGCAGTGATCCGGCTGAACGGAGAGAAGTTCAGGAGGCTGATCAGAGCTCCTCCACGCAACTACTCGGCCATCATCATGTTCACGGCACTACAGCCACAGAGACAGTGTGCCGTCTGTAGGTAAGAGTATTCATCAAACATAATATTTAATACTTCCTAAATTGAAGTATCAGGTTTCCAAATATTATTAGAGCTGATTATAAACCAAAGTTTTATGCATGAATTGAGTTATAAATGATATAAAACATGGATTTTTACATGCCAAGATGTTTTAAATTATGTGCACACCATAGAAATATGCTTCTGACAGTTTATTAATTGTTTTCTATCAACAATGTGTTATTTGCCAAGGTCAAAATCAACCTAAACAGAAAGAACGTTAACCTGGATAAGAGTAACCTTTCTGAATGCTCCATGCAAACTTAAGTAAAACAGAGTGTTAAAATGTCAGTAATATATGTTTACTGAGTTTTGATTAAGTCAGAGGAATGTAACTTACTTTCAACTTAATTTGATGGGGAAATAACAGGTTAATTGCAAAATTATGGTTTTTAATTTTTAGAGGTCTACCGATAGTGGATTTATCGGCCGATAGTTTTTTTTAATTTTTTTTTTTATTGTTTTTTTTTTAATCGATTTATAGAATGTTAAAACATTTTCTTAGTCTTTCCTTACTATGATGGGCACAGACAGAGGCTTCAAGAGTCTAACATGAATAAAATCCTAGATCCAGTATATTGTGCAACCAAAATCCCAATAATAACCAGAAAAAAAATTAAGATTTGGTGCATAACGCAGGACTTTTAACTAAACATGCCCAAAATTTACTGGGGACTCTTATTTTGAAATGACAGAGACATGGCTCTGTTGCAATGCCGTATTTTGAAGTATTTACCAGATTAAGATTTTATAGCCTATATATTTACCAGATAAAGGAGTTTGTAAATATATTTCACCATATAAAGTTTTTATTGTTATTCAAAAGATATCGGGGCAGGTTTCATTTAATCACATTTTACTTTGCATGCCCTCAATTCAATTTAGAACACTTAATTACAAAAAAACAAAATATGCAAAGAAGTGAGGATGAAAATATGGATGAATATTGTCAATGATGAAAAATGTAGATATAGCCAATAACATGTGGTGTCAGTGATTGTTTTTATTTCACCTGTAAAGGCCGCTGTTTTACTGTTTTACTGAATCCTCCAGGGTCTGCCACAGAGGAACAATGAGAAATTGATAAAAAAATAAAAATCTACTGGCATAGACTTTTACAGATAACCGATAGTTCCAAAAGGCAACTATCGGCTTACCGATTAATCGGTCTACCTCTTTTTTTTTTTTTTTTTTTTTTTTAAACTGACATCATCAGTGTCTGTCAAACAAAAAGAACATGTAGTCATTCTCGACAGAACATTAGTGTTAAATTGCATTAAATGTAACTTTTTGTTTCTATGAAGTAATTTTATGTGTTTTGGTTTTGTTTTCAGACAGGCGGATGAGGAATACCAGATTCTTGCGAACTCTTGGCGATATTCAAGTGCATTTACTAACAGAATTTTCTTTGCAATGGTGGATTTTGATGAAGGCTCAGATGTTTTTCAGATGGTAAACATTGTGCATTTACTTGACATTTTATCTTTGGCAGTCACCTTTGTACATCAACACTGGTATTGCAGTGTTTTTTTAAATGAATCATTTTGCTGTTATGACTACAAAAAGAGCTCCGTTTTAAAAAGTATGCAAATTGTATATATTTTATGTTTCCAAATATTAATATCTTCCCCGCAGCTCAACATGAACTCTGCTCCAACATTCATCAACTTTCCGGCCAAAGGCAAACCCAAACGAGCGGACACGTATGAGCTGCAGGTTCGAGGCTTTGCAGCTGAGCAGCTCGCTCGATGGGTGGCTGACCGAACAGATGTCCATGTAAGCCTGTTTCCATTAAATAAAATGTCCAGCTTTATTCTTCAAAATATGACAGTTAAACTTAACAGTCTTTAACATGCTGTTGTGTCATCAAGATCCGGGTGATCAGACCTCCTAACTACGCCGGGCCGTTGATGTTGGGTTTGCTGCTGTCAGTCATTGGTAGTCTGGCTTACCTGCGCCGCAATAACCTGGAGTTCCTCTTCAATAAGAATGTCTGGGCTTTCACTGCACTGGTGGGTACTTAAGTTTTATATTTTATTATGCAAACATTCTTAGAATAGAATAGAATCTTGTCTCATTTGTGCTACAGACCTCAAATCATGCTGCTTCATGAGAGGAGATGTGCTAGTACTTTTCTAAGCAATTCTCACCTGGTGGACATCCCATAGAGTTACATTGAAGGAAGAACCAAAACCATATCTAGACTCCATTAGGGTTTTGAAGCGAGAAATGGTTCATATTTGGAAACAGTTCCAATGTATTTATTTTTTTAAATAACAATATTATTTTCATGACATGTTTGTTATGAGCCGGTTCTTTTGAATCTACAGCGTGAAACACACAGCGCGACCAGCATAGTCCGATTTCTGAACTAATGACTCTTATGAGCCGGTTCTTTTGAATCTACAGCGTGAAACACACAGCGCGACCAGCGTAGTCCGATTTCCGAACGAATGGCTCTTATGAGCCGGTTCTTTTGAATCTACAGCGTGAATCACACAGCGCGACCAGAGTAGTCTGATTTGCAAACGAATGACCCTTACAAGTCGGTTCTTTTGAATTTAAATTGCAACCAGAGTAGTCCGATTTATGAATAAATGAGTCTTACAAGCAGGATCTTTTTCAATCTACAGTGTGAAAACAGTGCGACCAGGTTTTGTGGTTCCCAAACAAATGCTTCTTATGAGCCGCCGCTTTTGAATCTAAAGCGCAAAACACACACTGCGACCAGAGTAGCCCGATTTCCAAACGAATGACTCATGAACTGGTTCTTTTGAATCTGCAACACAAAACACACACCATGACCAGGGTTTGTGTTTCCCAAACGAATGATTCTTATGAGCTGGTTCTTTTTGGTGAATTAAAAACACTCCAGTCCAAGCGGTTACTGAAAATGACACTGACCTGGAAGTTATGACTTCCGTCAATTATTCCCTTTAAAGGTCATTTAAAAGTCTGTGTAAACACTCCTTTAGCAATAATTGCATTACATTTCGGTCCACTGGCTACCTGTAGCTGCCCACATCAAATTCAAGACTTGGTCTCTGGCATTCAGGACAGCCATTGGAACTGCACCGAGGTACAGATGTGTTTTCAGCTGGTTCTTGAATGTTGAAAAGTAAAAGTTGGCAATAAATGAAATGAAAATGCATTTCTTCTTTCCAAATATTTCTTCCTCAAAAGTAAGAAATGTTAATAGAACTGTTGAGGAATTTTTGAATTGTTAAATTCCTACGATTCCCATCTCTAGACACCAGAATATCAAAGAGTCTTGGGGGTGGGTTCTTTTGATTTGGGCCTGGAGGCAACACCATAGCAACCATTCATAACACCTTAGCAACCACTTAGCAACACCCTGGCAATAAACCACAATTGTGGTGTCTTGTTTAGGAAATGTAAAAATCTAGTAAACATAAACAATTGTGGATCTGTCATCACAGTGGTCTTTCTTTCTCTCCATCTATCTATCTATCTAACTATCTATCTAGTGTTTTGTGTTGATCATGACATCGGGTCAAATGTGGAATCACATTCGAGGACCTCCATACGCTCACAAGAACCCAAGCACTGGCGAAGTGGTGAGTCTTAATCTTAACCTCATGTCCTTTGTTATCTATTTAATTTGCTTGTTTTTAAATCTTTAATAACCCATGGCTTGTAGAGCACGGTTTTGATGATCTCCTATCAAGATTATTGGGACATACAGAATGGTTTGTCCCTTATCTATAAAAAGACAATAGCCTTTAGTTCACATCACATTCATGAACCATTTGCTTCTTTCTATTAGTAGTGAGTAGCAGGTGGTATTACAGGGAGGGACACTCTTGTTGCATTTGATTGGACAAAATTATGGATCCGTCCCTGAGTGCAAGAAGATGTCATCAGTATTTTGGGTCTTATGCGTATATTTGCTAAAAGTTAATTTGGTTAAAGTTTGAGTACACTACCATATAGATGACCTCACAGCTAATAGAAATGAACTAAAAGTCACAAAAATTTGATTTCTGGGGCCTGGTAAAGATGCTGACTACCACCCCTGGAGTCACGAGTTAGAATCCAGGGCGTGCTGAGTTACTCCAGCCAACTCTACTAAGCAACCAAATTGGCCCGGTTACTAGGGAGGGTAGAGTCACATGGGGTAACCTCCTTGTGGTCGCTATAATGTGGTTCACTCTTGCATGGCGAGTTGTGCGTGGATGAATAGCGTGAAGCCTCCACACGCGGTAACGCTCAACAAGCCACGGGATAAGATGCGTGGATTGACGGTCTCAGACGCGGAGGCAACTGAGGTTCGTCCTCCGCCACCTGGATTGAGGCGAGTCACTACGCCACCACGAGGACTTAGAGCGCATTGGGAACTGGAGAGAAAAAAAAAAGTCTATAAGCTTTTCCCATTTTCCATGTCAAATGAAAATCTGTGGAAACATGTATTTTGTTTATTATTTATATGTTTTGTTTCAGAGTTACATCCATGGCAGCAATCAGGCTCAATTTGTGGCAGAGACGCACATAGTTCTGCTGTTTAGTATCCTTTACATCCCATCAAACATGATCTATTCCATTTGAATCCTTACCAGGCACCATTTCTACCATGTTAACTGCAAACTTAATGATGAACCATGATTTCTGCTTCAAAGGGTTTAACACATGGTTCTTGAATGAGATGCTACAGTTTTTCATGTCAATCATTGAACGCGTCACGCTCGTGTTCCTGAGCTCTAATTCAGATGCGGCAGTGACCTTAGGAATGGTGCTGCTCCATGAGGCCGCAACCTCTGACCTGGACATCGGAAAGAGAAAAAGTATGCTGTCAAATGATGTGTAGCCTACTTTGTGATATATAAATACCTGGTGGCATCAGAACAGGTTTAATTTCTCATGTTTTTCCTCTAGTCATGTGTGTGGCAGGAATTGGACTGGTGGTGCTGTTCTTCAGCTGGCTTTTGTCCATCTTTAGGGCCAAATATCACGGATATCCTTACAGGTAACATGATAAGACATAATTAAACTGTTGATATACATAAAAATACATACATTGGGGCCCAAAAGTCTCATACATCAAGTGAAAATGCTTCTATTTGGCATTTCTTAGTGTAAAACTGAATGGAGTTGTGGTGGTGTAGTGGACTAAAGCACTGACCTGATAAGCAGAAGGTTGCTGGTTCAATCCCCACAGCCACCACCATTGTGTCCTTGAGCAAGGCACTTAACTCCAGGTTGCTCCGGGGGATTGTCCCTGTAATCAGGGCACTGTAAGTCCCTTTGGATAAAAGCGTCTGCCAAATGCATAAATGTAAATGTAAAACAAAATATTTCACTATTCACAATTATATTGTCATTATAACAATTTGAGTGCTAAGTTAAAGCAAGAAAATTTGACCTTTCGTACAAAGGGGTTAACATGGCCAATGTCACAGATGTGCTTACATTTGCCTAGTGAGCTATTGTTAACAGTGCAGAAACTTCCTAAACTTAAAATCCTAAAACTTTCAATCCAAGTTTGATAAAAAAAAAATTAAAAAAATAGCCCTGATTTTCAATGTGATCTCAGACTTTTGGGCCCCACTGTGTATATACAGAACATAAATTATATTACATTATAGAAACTTACTAGGAAACATCACTACATCTTTATCTTTGCACTATTTCTTTGATCTCTTGATGATCTTTTTTTAAACCCTGTAACTTTATTTGTTAACTTTGCTGTTTCCAATTCATTTCTTTAATGCATTTCTCTTCTTGTACAGTTTCCTGATTAGTTAAATGAAGACCTTTGGGGGATCCTTGGCAAATATTGATACTCAAAGTGCCTCGATGCTTACATTGAGTGATTGATTTGGTAAACATATGCTTCAACCTGTATGTGCCTTTTTTGTGTTTTTTTTCCTTTTTTTAAATGATCAATTACAGAAGCCCTGATTACATTTTAAAGTTTTTAATGAAAGTTTATGTTGACAATTCTTTACCCTGAGTGGTGTAGAACATGGCGTTGGATAAGTTTGAGAACACAGAGGTTATACTGACGCAGATGCACTGTATTGCATTGCTTACTAATGAGGTTTTAATGGTAATCAAATGTATAATATAACATTTTATAAGGAAATTGGTTCAGATTTGGTGATGCACAAAGGCAAGCAAGGCATTTCAATTCTACCTCATATATGTGCATATCAAGTGTTCCGAAGTCAAAGTAAAGCAGTCTCGTGTGAGAGGTGGTTTAGCGTAAGATGGAGGGAAAGCTCAGGGTGTGTGTCTTAAATGAGCAGAGCAGTTCTGTGTTTGCTCTTGTTATGCCTCAGGTGATGATGTCTGCCATTAAAAGTGCCTTGATTGCTTGTTGTATTTCATTTCTTTTGACTTATGTTTTAATTGTATGTCGACGTAGTAATCTTTCTCATTAACATGCAAGTTGTTCAGTTTGGCTCATTGGAACTGGTGATTTAAGTCAGATATTTCCATTTTTGTTTGGAAGATTCACAGTTAGAAACGGTTTAAGTATAAGACTAGGTTTAGGTGAATCTCACGAAAACATGTCATATTTCTCCCCAGAATAATTACATATATAATAAAGCATATTTTACATGAAGCTGAATGCAGAGCCGTTACTATTATAATGCATCTGGATGTTTTGCTTTTGAGTTTATTTGTAATTTATTGTATTCTTTTTTTAATTCATAAAATGGGGATTTCCAGGCCTGGAAATGTCATGGAAATTAGGTACTTTTTAAAAGAGTTGTGGAAAATGTCTTTAGTGAATAATATATATTTTTTTCTTTCTAGTTATGCTCTGCTCTAATATATTTCATCGCCTAGAAATTGCTCTTTGTGAATTTGAAATCTAAAAATAAAGTTGTTTTTTAAAATCTGTTAACAGTACAAGAACTAACAATGAACAATACTTTTACAGCACTTATTAATCCTGGTTAATGTTAATTTCAACATATGCTAATATATTTATTTAAATGTGTAGATGTTAACATTAGTTAATGCATTATGAACTTACAATGAACAATCGTGTTAACCAAGTGCATCAACAATAAATGCTGTAAAAATTAAAATATTTCTCATTGGCAGTCCATGATAACTAATGCATTTATTAATGTTAACAAATAGAACCTTATTGTAAAGTGTTACCAAAAATCCTTATCCAGTAATCCACACAATTGGAGAAGTCATGAAAATATCATGGAAATTAATTGGTCAAAAAGTTGTTGTTTTTGTTTCCTTTTCTTTTCACTTTTAAAAATGGTGTTCTTCATTGAAAATGGTTCAAATAATGTCACAAAGCAACCATACAATCTTAATGTCCTAAGAGATTATATAGATTTTATATAGTTCCGTGACAAAATTTTCATGGTGGCTGTGCGCTAGTTTCTCTGGCGCATAAGGTGAATAATAAAAAGGTACATTGACCAGCCTGTACATACAGTGTGTATGTGTGTATATATATATTTATATTCATTCTTTTGATTTTGGGGTGAAATATGACCCGGTCATGTTTATGACAGGTTTCCTAAAAATCACCTTAAAACTATATATATATATATATATATACATCTATGTCAACTTCACCCTTATGTAAATATAAAGTATTTTATTAGCCCCAGAAACAAATGTATAGTGGCTCTTCTGCAGTAATCATGGCTCATGTCTGTATCAGACCAGTAGGGAGCAGTGCTGACTCTGTTGACATGCTTTCCATATTAAATAATGAGTCATGGCATATGAAAATACCTTTGTGAGTCCCTTTCAAATATAACTTTAATCATTATTCTTTCACCATAACAAAGAGAAAACTGATTTGAATTATGTAGGCCACCAAAGTGAAACTATAAACAGCAGCACCCATGTCATTAACAGTATGAGAGGGAAAACTGATGTGAAATATTAAATCATATTTTAAGTTTGTAGTTTATTTTGCATTGAAAACATTCCCAGTTTGCATAATCTGAGGATCTATTTGCTCCTTTGCCACTATTGTCATTTCATATGTTTTATCTGATTTGTGAAAGTTATTCTTTGGGATTACACAACTGCAACAATCCTTTCGCATCGTGTTGTCATCTTTGATTTACATGTCAGAGAGGGTGTTTCGGGATAATTTGCTGCTGCAAAGCCAAACGCTCCCGGGCACTCGATGTGAAGGAGCCAATCACGGCAGACGTTGCTTTTTATACTCCATATAAGGGAAAAGCTCGAGTGCTCTCGGTAGTGTGCAGCGTTTCCCGTGCTGAAGGCATGCATTGTTTGGCCTGGCTGGGATATATGTGTACAGCCAGGGGCATAGATTCCAGTGGGGATGGGGGAGACCCCCCCCCCAATATTTATACCATGATCAATGGAAACAACCCCCCTAATGTTCAAGCCAAATCTATGCCCTTGTGTACAGCCTTCCACATGCCACCTAAATAAGCACTTTCTTGTTATGTTGGTTTATATGAAATTCTACAGGAAGTGGCATGACTTTATTGAAAAAATTGATAGATCAATATGGGTTTTTCAACAACAGATTCTTATACTTTAACATTCCAATTGAATATTTTGTGACATCCTTGGTGGATAAAAAAATAAATGAAAAAGCAAGAAGGGATTGGATGTTTTTTTAAGGATGAAATATTCATGCAGACTAATAAAAATAATGAGTATTTGTGTTTTGTTTTCCAGTAAAAAAAAAGTCTTAAAACAAGATACATTTATCTAAAAATCAAAACTGAAAGACTTAATTCAAGTTTATTTTTCTTACCTAAAGCATAAACCGCTCTGAATTTTGTTAGAATTTATGCTTAAAACAAGACAAATATACAACTTGGGTAAGAAAAGCAACTGAAAAGATACGTTCTCTGAAAACTAACTATTAATATCTAATCCAATTTTGCTTCTGAAGTAAATCGATCCTTTTTTAAGGATGTTTAGGTGTTTTTAGGGGAAAATGAGACTAGTATGTAGACAGTATGATTAAATACTGTTTTTACAATATATAGAAAGTCTTTCATGCGAACAGGTACAAATGAGCAAAGGTCAATGTTGCAAAGCAGTCAAGCTTTCTCCTTTTTTCTTAAAAAAACAAAAGTCCTTGGGGATTGTATGGTGGTGTTTGAATTCTTTCCTTCACTGTTGAGATGTGCAGAAAAGCTCTTTTTAAGGTAGCAAATTCTGAGCCGTCTTCCTGTATGACATAATCTCTTCCAGGCTTTCCTTTAGTCTCGGGTGAAATGTTCTGATTGGTGCTTGTTCTGAAGGCAGTGAAAAGCGGCAGCACATTTTGTGAGGAAGGGAAAATTGGTGCAAAAGCTTTTAGCAGGATTTTGTACAAAAAAACGGGGTCTTAAAGCTACTGGGAAAATACAGCAAACCACACACTCACTCATATACTAACGTATGTACCAAAGTAATTTAAAGGGATAGTTTACCCCAAAAATGAAAATTCGGTCATTATTTACTCACACTCATGTTGTTCCAAACCTGTATCACTTATCTCACAAAATATATCAACTATATCACAAAAGGAGAAGCCTCTGTCATCATTCACTTTCATTGCACGGAAGAAGAGAAACACACAATGAAAGTGTATGGTGACGGTAACATTCTGCCAGACATCCCTTTTTATGTTCCAGAAAAGAAAGTATGTCATGGAACGACATGATGGTGATTAAAGAATGGCAGAATTTTCTTTTTTGTGTGAACTATCCCTCAAAATTCCTGTACCAGTTAATACAGATCAATTCCAGCATTCAAATAATTTCTCTACAAGAAAATCTTCATAATTGCATCTCAGCCCTCGCCAGAGGCTTCCAAGTGAACTTTACCTACCTTTCTCCTGCCATGAGTTTAGCCAGACTTGATTGACAGCTTATTACAAACCTGATATGCCTGATTAGGGTGTAGTTCCTCGTCCCCTCAAGTCTCATTTACACTGACTTAACAAGGACTGGATCAGAAGAGGTTGGTTTGGTGTTGTGGTTTTTGCAAACACTTATAAACTGTGGTGTTTAAATCTTAAGATCCACCCAGTTAGGCTGAAGTCTCAGTGTTGACCACAAAACTAAACGTTTATCCAGACACACACACAGATTTACAACAATAATATGCACAGAGGGACCAACTGTCGACACACAAAACATAGAAGGGTGTGATGCTGCATTGCATTCAAGCTAAACTGGGCCTGTTTTATCTTTTATACCTGGAGTCCCATGTGCCTCCGCCCTCATTTGACAGGTGTCCTGAAGGTGTTCATGGGACCTGATTTTCAGGATATACTCTTGCTGCAAAATGATACTGAATACACCAAAAAGATCTGAATGTCATGTGTAGTGTCACATGACTACAGCAAGTAATATACAGTGATCTCAAAAAGTATTTGCACACCTAGTGACAATTAAAAACATATAAATGTCACTGCAATAGATAACACGATATCAAAGCAAGTGGCATTTGACTGATCTGACATGAGCGTGATGAATGACTGTGCTCAAATCTACTCAACGTGTGTACACAAGGGGAAAAAACCTTGAACTAGTTAAGACTGAGGACAAGGAAGTTATTTATCTTCTCATTGTAAAATGATTACAGTTACTACTGTTGTAGTATTACCTATTAGTGTTAACCCCTTTTTCATTACATGGTCAAACAGTGGCAAGAAAAATTATGCAAACCTTTTGGAATTACCTGCATTTATATGTAAATTTGTCTTAAAATCTGATTTGATCTTCATCTAAGTTACAATTATGAACAAACACAATCTGTTTTAACTAATATGACACAAATGATTGTATTGTTCTTGTACATACTGAATACATCATTCAAACATTCACAGTGTAGGTTGTAAAAAGTATGTGAACACCTAGGCTAATGACATAAAAGCTAATTAGAGACAGGAGTTGGCAAACCTGGCGTCTATTTAATGAAACAAGATTGGAAGTGTGGGTTAGTGATACTCTGACTTATAAAAAGCATTCAAACATTGAGTTTACAATTCACAAGAAGCATCTGCTGACGTGGACCATGCCTTGCAAAATAGAGATCTCAGAAGACCTACTATCATGAACTGTTGCTTTTCATAAAGCTGGAAAGGGTTACAAAGTTATCTCGAAAGATTAAATATTCATCTGTCCACAGTTAGACAAATTTTCTATAAATGGAGACGATTTAGTACTATAGATACTCTCTCTAGAAGTGGCTGTCCTGCCAAAATGAATAAAAGAACACACCGCAGAATGCTCAATGAAGTAAAAAGTACCCTAGAGTGACAGCTAAATACTGAAGGAATCATTGGTTAACATCTGTTCATGAGTGTACTATATGGAAAATATTAAACAGGCATAGTGTCCATGGAAGGCCACTTTCTAACAAAAACACTGCTGCATGCCTGAAGTTTACCAAAGACCACCTTGTCAATCCACAATGCTACTGGGAAAATGTTTTGTGGACTGATGAAACTAAGGCTGAAATGTTTGGGAAGAACACGCAGCTCTACGTATGGTGTAAAAAGAGCACCACATTACAACATGAAGACATTATCCCAGCAGTGAAGTACAGTGGAGGAAGCATCATGATTCGGGGCTGCTTTGCTGCTTCAGGGCCTGAACCGCTTACCATCAGAGGGAAAATGAATTCCAAAGTTTATTAAGATATCCTACAGCAGTGGTTCCCAACCCTGTTCCTGGAGGCCCCCCCAATACTACACATTTTGGATATCTCCCTAATCAAACACACCTGATTCAACTCATCAGCTCGTTAGTAGAGACTCCACGACCAGAATTGGGTGTGTCAGAAAAGAGAGATATGCAAAATGTTGGGGGGCCTCCAGGAACAGGGTTGGGAACCACTGTCCTACAGGATAATGAGGGTGGCTGTGTACCAGCTGAAGCTCAACAGAAGATGGGTGATGCTGCAGGACAATGACCCCAAACATCGAAGTAAATCCACTACAGAATGGATTCATAAAAGAAAATCCACCTTTTGGAGTGGCCCAGTCAGAGACCAGACCTTAACCCAATAGAGATGCTGTGGAATGACCTCAAGAGAGCCTTTCACACCAGACATCCGAAGAATATGGCTGAGCTGAAGCAGATCTGTAAGGAAGAATGATCCAAAATTCCTTCTGAACATTGTGCAAGTCTAATCCGCAGCTACCGGAAATGGTTGCTTGAGGTTATTGCTGCCAAAGTTATTAAATCCATGGGTTCACTTACTTTTTCCAGAGCACTGTGAATGTTTAATGGGATGTGTTCAATAAAGACATGAAAGATTATAATTGTTTGTGTTGTTAGCTTCAGCACATTGTGTTTGTCTATACTTTGTCTAGACTTTGAAGATGAGATCTCATTTTATGACCAATTAATGCAGAAAACCAGCTAATTCCAAAGGGTTCACATACTTTTTATTGCCACTGTATATTTCCAACATTACACAACCCAAAAATCTCAGTGATTTAGCTATGCACATTATCAGACAATTTTATTTTAAGGAAGCAAAAGAAAATACAGTATACCTTGAGAAACTGCATTAAGATTTTGCTCATTATGGAGTTCATATTAAGACAGAAATGCAAAGCATCATCATTTATGGATCATGTGTATATATACACCAGTGCTCACAGTCTGTACTTTAACCTCATAGTTGTGGTTTCATATGAAGTTCAACGTGCTGGAGTACAGAACTAAAACTATTTAAAAAAAAAAAAAAAAAAAAAAAAAAGTCACTGTCCAGTTAAGGGCATGTGTGCACAAACGTTCCAATCCAACAGTGAAACTGTGTCATGCAAACAAATATATGTGTTGATCATTTACACTTTAAACCCATATTTTGAAATGGCAGAATTAACATGAAAATAGAAACAGGAATTTCTTGATAATCTACAATGAACTTTTTTACAACTGTTTCCCAAAACTGTTTATATCACTGAGCTGAACTTTTTATAGCTTTTTCAGATATTACATCATATTTGCCAGTTTTGTACAGCTGCTAAAAACCTTCCTCTTGATAAGCTTAGCTTAATGGCACTTTCCATAAACAGTGTGCAAATTGGTGTTCCCCAAAAAATCCAGAGTTCTATAGAGAGAACTAGATATGTTAGATAAACCATTAGTTCTTTTTGATTACTGAATGTCTCTTTCTACAGTTAAAGGAAAGTTTGGGGTTCAGTACAAATTAAAGGTGCTTTAAGTGATTTTAGGCATTCTAGAATTATAACAAACTGAGTCGTTGGATTAGCCAAGCCCCCTCTTTCCAAAACCCCACACTCCAAAGATACCAAATGACCTTTGAGACCAACATCAAGCAGAAACGGTTGTCAAAAACAACTGCAGCAAAATAGCGCCCTCAACTGACAACTGTTATGCGCAACATGGCTTAAAAATGGCATTGAGCCTCAATTCACTGCAACTATAATACAATGTGAACGTGCAAAGTGATTGACAGGCGGAAAGCGTCCACGGCTGCGGACACATTTTTGTTTGCTGTTTACAGAGTCTAGAGCTGTCACAGAGACCGGTGAGATATCACACAACACTTATTTCAGTAATATCTTTCAGGGAGTAGGAAATATTTTAGCATAATTTTCCATTTAAAAAAAACAAAAAAAAACAGCACCTTTAAGCTTAATCGTCAGCATTTGTGGCATAATAGACCTTTTTCCACACAGGCTAGTTCCGGTCCGCACCATTAAGCGTTTGTAGTTTATAGAAACTTTGGGTATAGCCTTTATCAATAGCAGCAATCACAGGATAGAATTATTGATGCTTTTAATTAATGATTCCTCAGAAATACTTGATCTAAACATTCCTACCGAGGAGCTGCACATTGTCCAAGTTATTCTCTGAGGAATAATGGAAGCAAACTCGAGTCCGAAAATAATGTTTTTAAAGCTAATTTTACTTTTAACATTGTTTTAATCAATAGTGCATTTGCAGCATGTTTATTTCCCGCTTGTATTTGACATTTAGGCTAATGCAACTGCTGGTTTTTATGTTAAGAGCATTCAAAATGCAATAAAGGGAGAAGCAACTTGAATACTATGATTTATTACTAACGACCAAACATTACAAAGGAAACGTTTCCATCTTTACTGTTGTTGTTTTCATATAAGATGAGGGCCCCCAAATTTAAATGCACATCTGTAATTTATTTTGTTGTATGAATTTGTCACCGGTGAACACTTATCCAATCATTCCACTCAAACTGGAAGGTATAACTCGACATTTAAGATATCTGGGGTGGAAAGGTAATTTAATTTTATCAATTTAAATTTGGTCTTAAAACAAATAGAGATTAAATGAAATGTCATGAGCAACACGAATATTGGGCTATTATCGTTTATACTGTTCATTGATTATGAATGTACAAATTAATTTCTTTATAAATAAATGCAAGTTTTGTGGTGTAAGATGTCCTCATCATGTTTATTGCTTAATAACATTTTCAGACTCTTTGAACTGCTGCTTACACTGGTATGTACTCTCCCCATTGAAACGACAAATGCGTGCTTTCATAGTCGTATAACAAAAAAAAATCTTTGTTTCATCATCCATGGGAAATCAATTGAATCCAAGGTAGGGTTGTTTAGATTAACTATTTCTTACGAATCATTCATTAAAAGCAACAGCAATTCCATCCCTCATTTATTAAAATAAAAAAATTGTTATAACAGGAAGGCACTTATAATGGAAGTAAATGGGGCCAATCCATAAACAAAAAAACACTGTATAGCCTCAAGATGTAAACATTATACATGTTAAAATAATTTTCATACAATAGAATCACTTACTAACCTTATCAGTGTAAAGTTATATCGAGTACAACAACTTCGTTGCCATGACGACGTAATGCTGATTAAACCCTGTAATCTAGTAAACATTGAAACGCTGGGAAATCCCTGATTTTATCACATTAAAATCATGTTAACATGCATAATGCTTACATCTTGTGCCTATACTTTTGAAACAGTGTTTATTTTAACACTTATGGACTGGCCCCATTCACTTCCATTGTAGGTGCCTTACTGTAGCCACAGTTTATTTTTGTATAAACAAGGGACGATTTGAAATTATTTTTTGTGGTAATCAACATTACACCATAAATGCCGCCGATTAAACTTAACTTGAACTGAACCTGGAATATTCCTTTAATGATCTCATTCCATTTTGGCCATTTTTAAACAAGTTGTAGTGTTGGCTGCATTCATCACATTCAACCATTGAACACTGTTACCAAAGTAATAGTAAGAAAAGTGATCAAAAAAATATTTTTTATTAAACTTATGGTAAATATGAGTTTATCTATAATACAAACCAACTTGTTTCCCTACTGAGTGATAGCTTAAAGGAATATTCTGGGTTCAACACAAATTAAGCTCAATCAACAGCATTTGTGGCATTAAATTAATTGAGCACAAAAGTACATTTCGAATCGTCCCTCTTTTTCTTTTAAAAAAATACAAATAAAATAAAAAAGCAAAAATCTGGGTTACAGTGAAGCACTTACAATGGAAGTCAATGGGGCCAATCTGTAAACATTAAAATTCTCACTGTTTCAAACATTTAGCCACAGGACATAAACAATATGTGTGTTAACATGATTTTAGTGTGATAAAATCACTTACTAACCTTTACTGTGTAAAGTTATAGCCAGTTTTACAACTTCATTGCCATGACGATATAATGTCAGCAAACCCTAAAACCCTAGAATGACTAAAAATGATGATCTAAGCAACTTTACAGCTCAAATAATACATGAGTTTTAACAAAATAATTAATGCAAGTGCTTTAATAAAATGATAAGCTTCACATTTCTGCCTCCAGAAATCATCCCCATTCACTTCCATTGTAAGTCCCTCACTGTAACCTTTTAAAGAAAAGGAGGGATGAGTCAAAATATGTTTTTGTTTTTTAGTTTGTGGTAATCAACAATATTCCCCAAATGCTGTAAAATGAGCTTAACTTACTGTTGTACAGTTGAAACAGCCTTACAGGGTTTTTCTTTGTATCCTGAACAATTCTTCTGGCAGTTGTGGCAGAAATCTTTCTTGGTCTACCTGACCTTGTCTTGGTATCAAGAGATCCCTGAATTTTCCACTTCTTAATAAGTGATTGAACAGTACTGACTGGCATATTCAAGGCTTTGGATATCTTTTTATATCCTTTTCCATCTTTATAAAGTTCCATTACCTTGTTACGCAGGTCTTTTGACAGTTCTTTTCTGCTCCCCATGGCTCAGTATCTAGCCTGCTCAGTGCATCCACGTGAGAGCTAACAAACTCATTGACTATTTATACACAGACACTAATTGCAATTTAAAAAGCCACAGGTGTGGGAAATTAACTTTTAATTGCCATTTAAACCTGTGTGTGTCACCTGTAACAAGGCCAAACATTCAAGGGTATGTAAACTTTTGATCAGGGCCATTTGGGTGATTTCTGTTATCATTATGATTTAAAAAGGAGCCAAACAATATGTGATAATAAATGGCTTCATATGATCACTATCCTTAAATAAAAGACAGTTTTTTTTTGCATGATCAGTCATATTTTCAAAATCAATGCCAAAATTTCACAATTTCTGACAGGGTATACAAACTTTTGAGCACAACTGTATATTGAACCCGGAATATTCCTTAAATTTACTCTAAATCTTCACCCATGTTACATGCTTTGCTGTTATCAATTCTGGCCCTTTTATTTATTATTTTTATGTTATGGATTTTATTTATTTAGTTAGTTTATTTATTTATTTTTTGCTAGTAAATGACAAAAATCACACAATTCAGAGTTTAAAACTGCATTCAGATATTCCCAAATTTTAGTAAAAGGGTTGAACAAAAGGGCAAACCTCATATAAAACAAATACAAATAAAACAGTCCATAAAGACCTATTTAGTTTGTTATACTCTTGTCATGGAAAGTGCCTCTTAATGCAGGACTGCTATATTTAGATACATTACCAGCATGGAAAATGCCTTGATAAGAAAGTTTATATTGCAGTTTACTCACATGACTGGTATATTATGTTAGCTGACGAATGAACATCTGCTATTCTCTGCCCGTCATTACATGATAAATAGCCACAGCTGACAAAACACATTACTGTGGTAACAGTATGTTATGTATGGTGAATGATTCGACTGGCACATTGTTTTGTTTTTTACATACGATGCAAAAGGTGTTCTATGTTTTCAGTTTTGATGGTTACAGTTAGGAATGTGATGTTTAGGAAGGCAGACTGGGCTATTTGGAATTGTTCTAACCAACCCAAAGGAAAGAGCACTCACAAATGAGATCTCTTTAATATCTCAGTTGTTTCTCCTATACAGCAAATGGACAGCAAATGGTAACATGTGTGTTAGACTCTTGCTTTTCAAATGTTTCCCCTGGGTAAAAGACCCTCACATTTGACTCCTCAAACTGTGCACCGTTTGACTAAGATGTAGTTTCTGTATGGGAACAGTTAAGTCTATTTTTAATTTTCAAAAAAGTCGATACATAACTAAGAGCTCCATTAAGACTCCTGAGCTATGAAAAAGCAACCTCTGGGTAATACATTTTTTGACTCTGGAAACAACAACAACAGTTAACAGGCAGCTGATACTGAGAAATTACGTTTAAACACTGGTTGAATTTTTCCATGGCTATCTAACTCTCAGTCATCTAACAGTGAGGCAGTTCTTCTCTGGCCTTTTAACAGTTGCACAATATTACATTACACTTGCACGACTCCACTGTCTAGGTATGCATGCCCAGTCAAAACAACAGCCATGCTATTCTAACCCTAAAACTTGTAATATAAAGTAATACTGATACTTCTGCAGAAAATGTAACTTATTCACACACAGATTTTGCTTTTTTTTTTCCCCTGTGCTTTCCAGAGTAACAGTTATATGATGTCATCCATGCATTTTTGTAGGAAAACACACCCAGTGCTAATTATGAAACACCCCAAATGATAAAATGGGCAGTACGTTTCTCTGATATAGACCATTCTAAACAATAGGCCTGGAATGTGCTCAACTTTGTATAGCACTTATAATTTGAGTCTAATATTGGACTTATTGGCCAGCTTTAAAAAATAATTACTTCATGTCTTTATTTTTCTTTGTTTGGTGTATATTGTACTGTGTTATAGTTTAAAGATGTCCATTTTGAATAAATACCTGTTTGGAATTTTTTGAGAAATAAATATATAATAATAAACTACACCAGTACTCATCTATCTATCTATCTATCTATCTATCTATCTATATATATATATATATATATATATATATATATATATATATATATATATATATATATTTAAAGGGATAGTTTCATCTCATCATTTACTCACCCTCAAGCCATCCAAGATGTGTTTGACTTTCTTTTTTCTATTGAACACAGAGATTTAGAAAAATATTTCAGCTCTGTAGGAACTTTGAAGGTCCAAAAATCATATAAAGGCAGCATAAAAGTAATCCATAGAACTCTAGTGGTTTAAACCATGTCTTCTGAAGTGAAAAAGTCATTTTTACTATAAATCTCCACTTTCACTTTCACATTCTTCTTCTTTTGTTTTTGGTGATTCACACTCTTCATGTATATTGCCACCTACTGGGCTTGGAAGGAGTATTTATGGTACAAATTGACTTAAATATTTATCTGTTTCTCACCCACACCAATCATATTGTTTCATATGACATGGAATAAACCACTGGTTTCGTATTGTTTACTTTTATGCTGCCTTTATATGCTTTTTGGACCTTCAAAGTTCTGGCCACCATTCACTTGCATTATATGGACCTACAGAGCTGAAATACTCTTCTAAAAATCTTTGTTTGTGTTCAGGAGAGGAAAGAAAGTCATACACATCTGGGATGGCATGAGAGTGAGTAAATGATGAGAGAATTTTCATTTTTGGGTGAACTATCCCTTTAAGATGGTTGTTGGCTTTTACTAACAAAACGTACAATGATAGAACCATGTTTATATATATATATATATATATATATATATATATATATATATATATACTGTATATATGGTAATGCTATTATGTTTTGGACATATACCATGCAGACACCATGGTATATGAATATGGTAATCATTCAGTACCATGGTATTGCCATTGGATACTATCACTCTTAGTACCTCCACAATATTTTTTACAAGGGTTGTATATTGTATATGTTCTCTCTTTCTGTATTCTACATGCTTCAGCTTGTGTGATGTTGACATTACATGTGTTGTCTGATATATTACTGTATGTTCTGAAAGTTTTCATGATTGTGCATCTACAAACATGTTAAGACAGACAGAAAGCTTTGAGAGAGGATGTAATTGCAATACAGAGATCTGAATTTAACCTACACCATTAGGAAATCTGCAGAAGTCACTGGAGGCTTGGAGAACACCAGAGAAAAACAGCAGCTTTTCTTGTTGCATGACAGTTATACTGTTAATAGTAACCATTGCTCCTCACCTTGGTATTTCCTGCTATTCTGGAATATGGGTCTGTAATTATGATCCAGAAAACCACTGTGACCTGAAAAACAGAACTGAAAAGGAATGACTCACTACATTATACATGTAAGGAAGAGGAACAGACTGTTGCAAGCAATATACTGTAGTTCATCTGAAAGTGTAACAAAGATTGATTTTCAATATTATTTGTCTAATTATGTAGACCCAATGACATCAAAAATTAAGTTTGGTAGCTAGTCCCTGTATATTTGCTTTAAGGCTATCTTTGAAGCACCTTAGAGTACCATGTTAATACCATACATGAATACAGTAATACACGTGTACACCTTTATGATATAAAACAGCATTATATAATACAGTCTTTAGCTCTTTTAAAACATGCAGGTGCTTTATAAGGAGGGTCATCTGTATCATAATAGCTGTGAATGCGAGGAGATCTAGGCTGTGTGGCATTTTTTGGGCATCATAATCTTAAAACCCAGGCTGCTTTATCTAAACAGCATATATATGCATCAAAGTCCCAAATCCTAGTAAGCAGTCAACTTAAACAAGATTTTGAGCGGAAAACTGATATGGCCAGAACATAGTTTACATATTTGAGCTTACATGTACATATTCAAATTCTACTAGTATTTGGCAAAATATATGTTACATACACGAAAACACCCTTTTTTTAATTTATTTTTTTATTTTATTTTGAGATATATGTTCCATATATCTATACTAGTTGACCTATGTGACTTTTACATCAGTAAAAACCCATGTATGAACATGCAGTAGGTATATTTAATATTTGTTTCACATATGTAGCCATATCAGGTTTCTGTATGTTTTGATCACCATCCTCTCAAAACCTAGTGTGCTGCCTACCTAGACAGCATTTTTTTATATTATTTTTAAAACATAGGTTTAAAACCTAGTGCATCTTACTTTATAGACATCGTTTTGGGGCATCTAGTGTGTTGCCTACAGCACTGTGTGACGTCATAGGCGCGGCTAAACTCTCAGAAATTCCGCGTGTGACTGTGATGCCCCCAAAAATGTTGTCTAGGTAGGCAGCGCACTAGGTTTTGAGCCACAGCCTAGATGTGAGATTTCAGTGTGTGTGTGTGAGAGAGAGTGAAACGTCAGCAGGGCAACAAGCAGACGGACGGACACAGTAAGTTACTAAACTTAATAAACTATTTTAGCGCACTTTTTTTGTTGTCTTATTAAAGGTACGTTGTATTATTAGTATTATTATTAAGAACGAAAACCTGGTGCATTCGTATATACATTATATTTTTATTGCATTGTACATATAAATGTTACACTCAGAGTGTGAAACTGACTGTTTTGAAGTTGAATATTCGGTACAAGGTACCTGTTTCATCATTAGCCCACATTGGTTAACTTACATGAGATTTAGGCTAAATACTTTCAAACGCGTATCCAGGCATGTACTGTAATGTGAAAGAATTAGATTTGATTTCATGCTCAATATATTCAATATTTTTGTGCTAGCAATGGCTGGTGAGTAGCTGTTGACTTTAGTATGTGTGACTGTGTTTTTATAAATAAACAGATGTGATTTGATGAATGGAGAATGCAGATGACGTGTATGTTTCTCAATGAACACGTTTCACCTGAAACTGCATGAAACGCCCTTACCGATTGTCGCGGCCCGCGGTCAGTTTTGCTCGCGATAAAGTATCGGATCGCGATAAAGCATCGGATCGCAACAAACCTGAAGACTGTTGTGTTTTCTATATAGTATTTCATATGTTTAATCCCACAATGCAATTGAATTTACTTGTAGCCTGTTAGCCTGAGACATCTAGAGGGTGTGTACATATGTGTTTGTTTTGGAATTGCATACTTCTCCTACTAGGAATGTAGTATGCAATATACACACACAGGGAAAACTATATAGCACAATGGCGTGCATTTGACTCAACCTTCCTTGTCGATGGAAGGCTTAAACCAGCAATATCAACTTCAGTCGTAATGTCAGTTAGGCTGATCTAACACTTTTTAAAGGAATAGTTCACCCACAAATAAAAATTCTCTCATTATTCACTTATCCTGATGACATCCCAGATGTGTATGACTGTCTTTCTTCAGCAGAACACAAATAAATATTTTTAGTATTAGACAGAACTCTGTCAGGTCCTTATAATAGACGTACACAGGTGCCAGCACTTTGACGGTCCAATAGTCATATTTAGGCAGCATAAAAGTTATCCACACAACTCCAGTTGATCAATGAATGCCTTCTGAAGTGAATCGATAGGTTTATGTAAGAAACAAGTCGATAATTAAAAAGTTTTTTGCTTTAAATCGGTACTTCCTTCCAGGGCTCTGATGCGGTTTGAAATGGCCGAACTCTCGCGTGATGTTCGTTCTTCTGTTGTAAATAAGCGCTGCTTCCGAATTCTCGCGTCAACTCGCCGACGCGCTTGCGTCACACTTCGCTTCACCTGTTGGCAGTAATCGTATGGATTACTTTATTGCTGCCTAAATATGACTTATGGACCGTCATAGTGCTGGCACCCGTGTACTTCTATGTCTGTCTTCTTCTAAAAACCTTCATTTGTGTTCTGCTGAAAAAAGACAGTCATACACATCTGGGATGGCATCAGGGTAAGTGAACAATGAGAGAATTGTCATTTTTGTGTGAACTATTCCACAATAGTGCTGTCGAAAAATACTCAAAATCTGATTAAATGTCGACAGTCTGATGAAAATAAAGCATAAATATAATATTTATTTCGGAAGTAATAAATGGATGCCTTTTGCTGATGTAAACATGCAACATCGTATGCTGAAGGTAGTACAACAATTTTCCATTATGAACAAAGTAATAATCTCCATTAAATTGAGTACTAGAAATGTAATAATGATGTACTGCTATTTGTATACTGCATACTGTTGTTTTTAAGAATTACTATGCAGGGGGCCTGGGTAGCTCAGCGAGTAAAGACGCTGACTACCACCCTTGGAGTTTGCGAGTTCGAATCCCAGGATGTGCTGAGTGACTCCAGCCAGGTCTCCTAAGCAAGCAAATTGGCCCGGTTGCTAGGGAGGGTAGAGTCACATGGGGTAACCTCCTCGTGGTCGCTATAATGTGGTTCACTCTCAGTGGGGCACGTGGTGAGTTGTGCGTGGAAGCCTCCACACGCTCTATGTCTCCATGGTAACGCGCTCAACACGCCACGTGATAAGATGCGCGGATTGACGGTCTCAGCCGCGGAGGCAACTGAGATTCGTCCTCTGCCACCACGAGGACTTAGAGCGCATTGGGAATTGAGCGTTCCAAATTGGGGAGAAAGTAAAAAAAAGAAAAATAAAAAAAAAGAAATACTATGCAAATCATTATGCAGTATGGTTTTTATTCATAGTTCAAAATATGCTATATTGTTGACTCATGATATGAGTCATTGTTTTCACAAGAGGCTTCCAATTATCACCTCTAACAATAATAAATATTTTACCCCCTCTTTTAAATCTCAGTTGATAAGAATGTGGTTTGCAATGATTTCAGACATGAAACATCAAATATGACACATTGCATTCTCAGATACCGTATTCCAAGCATATGTCATGCAAATAAGCTGTAGGCTATACTGCATATTTTGGCAAATGTTGTTGGGCATCCAGGTATTCCATGCATGCAGATGGTTTGCATTCTGTCCTCGGTATGCATAGTGTATACTCAAGTCCTAATAGGAGTAGTATGCCATTCTGAACATCCCTTCAGTCTGTACATAATGAAATTGAAATTGCTCCTACTGGAAGTCAGCTGTATTCTCACTCAGGAGTGTGAGTTTTATAGTGGTTGTGCAAAACCCTAGATGTGATTCCTGAAAGTATTCCCTGATTGCTGGTGTAGACAGGAATGTGTGGTTTTGACAAAAATTCAGGGTAAGAACATTATTTTTTGCAGTGCATGTTAAATGTTGTCTGACTTTGGCATAAAAATGTTGTATCAAAGACAATGTTGTCATTGCTCTTGTTGTGGTTGTATCCTTCTCCCAGTCGTTGTCCCACATTCTTCAAACCCCTTCATTCTTTAGCCGTAAGTGTAACTGGCAGCCGTGTTACAAGTGTATGTTATCGCTTATCACAGTTGTCGCCCTTTCATTGTGGAGAACTGTGTGGTTTGGATGCCATTGTCAAGGCCGAGGTTAAAGTGATGTCAAGCCGTAACGCCTCGACAATGTTTGAGGGAGCATTACTAGATCAATCTCAATTCAATCTTGATTAAATTAGCTCCATACCGTCTACATGATGATTCTGTGCCTCTCAAAATAGTAACAGGAAATATTTAGTGCTGTTGACCTCACCACAGACATTGTATACAGCTTTTTTTATTTGGGTTCTGCTTACACTACAGATTGAATTGGCTCAAGATTACCTTATTTTGTGATTCCCAAACTAATATTCCACATGCCTGAATTTGTCTCCCTCTTTCTCTGAAAAAAAAGTCTTGTGGTAAAATAATTTAGTAATGTTTTTCATGGTATTATTACATTCATTTCGGCTGTCATCATCTATAGGGCTCTGTGTTTTGACTTTTTGGGAAGAACAGAAACTTCCACCCCAATTTTGCCCAATTTTTTTCTTCTAAAATAGAAATGATTTTAGGGTGTTTTGGGTAGTTGCGGTGTTGTTGCTTACTGGTCCAAGTCAAAAGAATCCACCCCCATGTCTATGACCTCGTTTACGTGGACACCAGAAAGCCGTTTATTGTGAGAAAGCGGTGTTCTCGTTTATATATGTATATATACTTGTATACCTCCTTATACTTGCATCTCAGTCAGTAAGCAGCTTTCTCTAAAGCAACAATTTCCCCACGTAACGTAATGGGTTTCGAGGAAGACTTAGCTATTTTATTCTCTGTTGCTTCGCTTTGTTTCCAGAGATTCCAGAGTTGTTGCTGTGTTTGTTTTCTTTACTTTCCATCGTGACCTGCAGCGGAATTGCGCTGTAATAGTGGGGTTTACCTCTTATGTCAAATTCCGGGATTCTCCTAGCGTACTTGAGTGTATTAACATGGATGTGAAGGCCAGTCGATATTTTAAATTTGTGTATATAAATGGGTATATTTTATAGTGAATGTGCCTTTTCCCTCTGTACTCACAGAAATGTTGAATTGTTTCCACTGTGTTGACTTGTTGATATGATGTATGGCTCCATCCTGTGGTGTTAGTTACGCCATTTATGCGTTTACATGACCACATAAGCCATGTTCTCCAGGAGAAACCTAGGTATGTTAAACCGCTTTCTCTTAATCCCTTATAAGGCGTAAGGCAGATGGCATTCTCGTTTACATGACTTTTTAGAATGCTGCTATCTGCTAAAAACCCTGTAATAAACCGTTATCTTAAGTGCATGTAAACGTGGTCCATGATATCCTGGTCTCTAGATAAGGCTCTGATCCCTCCTTCAATGTAAGTCTTAAAGGGATAGTTCACCCAAAAATGAAAATTCTCTCATTATTCACCCTCATGCAATCCAAGATGTGTATGACTTTCTTTCTTCTTTTTGAAAGTATTTCTCAGCTCTGTTGGTCCATAAAATGCAAGCGAATGGTACCAACATTTTGAAGCTCCAAAAAGCACAAAAAAAGGCAGCATAAATGTAATCCACACGATTCCAGTGGTTTAATCTATTTCTTTAGAAGCGATATGATAGGGGTGGGTGAGAATAAATCAATATTTAAGTCCTTTTTTACATACTTTTTTAACATCTCCACTTTCACTCTCACATTCTTGTTTTTGGTGATTCGCATTCTTTTTGCATATCACCACCTACTGCGCAGGGAGGAGAATTTAGTTATGTAACTATGTGCAGGCTTTTTTGTTAGAAACTGGAAAAAAAAACCATTTATTTTTATTTCTGTTTCAATACCACAAAATTGAACATGCGTTTGAAATCATATTTTAAAGCTGTATTGTATGTTGTTTTCAATGTTAAATACTTTATCCTATCCTTGTTTAATATGCAGAGACGACTATCACAACCAGCCTGACACAGCAACACTGGCTCAACCAGTGGCGTGAGTTTTGGAAGGGGTCATCTGTTTATCCTACCAATGGCAGATGGAGGGTCATTTCATGATTTTTGCAAATCCATTTGGTAGTGCTAGTGGCACTAAAATTCCATACTTCACATTTCATCCCAGTAGTCTGTTTTTAAGTGGTTTTGTAGTGGTTTTATTTATGCTTTATGATCCATGTTAAACCAGTGCAGACTGTAGACTAAACATTCCTGTCCTGATTAAACAAATATAAATGCACCACTAACATTTCCAAGTATGCCTTTGTGAATCTGGGCATTGTGAATACCGTTGCTCTTCTCTTGGCATAGAGTTCATGTGCTTGTGTTTTCTTTATTGTTTAATGTGTTTATTGAATGCTGGGAAGAGTCCATATCACCCGATCTACAGCTATTCCTTCCTCTAATTTGATTGCTCTAAATATACAACAAAAAAGCCCAAACCTGTCAACGCTCTTCTTGCTGTAAGTTGATTTGATGCATACTAAATGCTTTTAAGTTCACTTTATTCACTCTATAACCTGATTCCATAACTTAAATATGATATTTTTAAAGAAGTTTTATAACTGAAGTGATACATTTCTGTACCGCTAGCATCAACAAATGGAATTGCAAAAATAATTACTGATTTCAAACAGATTCCCGAACACTTCCTCAATCTGCCATTGGTCAGATTGAGGAAGACAAACAGAAATTCACTCCATTGGTTGAGTCCGTGTTGCTAAGCTGGGGTGGTTGGGATGCTCAAACAAACAGAGCAATGTTTTGAACGTGTCACAGTGCCACTTTTTGCAGAAATCAGCCTTGTCTTGTCTTGTTTACTTGTCTTGTATTTGTCTCTGCATTTCAAACTGAGATAAGAAAAGGTGTTTTAACATCAAACAAATTAGACACTTCACCTTAAATGCTGATCTTTTGAATGGATTAAAGATTGTTACATACTCTCCTATAGAGCTGTTAGGAGTCAATACATTTGCTTGAAGTGTCATCACTGCAGCATCAAATTGCTCCGCTTTCTCTGAAGTGATTTGAGTGAATTTTCCTATTTTACCCAGTATAATCGGCTTAAAATCTCCACCTTCACAATATATAAGAAAAGATATTTGGCTCAATCTCATAAAAACATTTCTGGGTCACACATATCACCTCAATATCAAAAGAAAAAAATGAAAACTGTTTTATGTTCCATTAAGATTTGTCGCAGTATGACATTTATTGTTGTGACAAATAAACGTATACTTTAGCTGGGAAATACAGTAACCCTTTATAACAGTCTATAGCACAATATAGTTATTTTTACTGGAAATTCAAATAAAAAACACTGTATTACCTAACCATAATAATGCCATATATTGTGATAATCTAGTGAATTAAATATTTAACATGTAAATGCTACTTTAAAGTATTTAGTATTTAAAGTATTTTTATATAAATCCTAAAGGTACATTTTATATTAGGGATAAGAGTTCAAGAGATTTAATGCCCATTGCAATGAAAATGCAACCTACAGTAGTGGTCAAAAATATTGGCACCCTTGGTAAATATCAGCAAAGAAGGCTGTGAAAAAAAAAAAAATCTGCATTGTTTATCCTTTTGATCTTTCATTCAAAAAACGTACAAAAATCGAACCTTTAATTGAAGTAAAACAATTGAAACAGGGTAAATATCTCATTATTAAATAAATACTTTTCTCCAAAATGCGTTGGCCATAATTATTGGCACCCTTTTATTCAATACATTTTGCAGCCTCCCTTTGCCAAGATAACAGCTCTGAGTCTTCTATTCTAATGCCTAATGAGGTTGGAGAACGCCAGGCAAGGGATCTGAGACCATTCCTCTATACAGAATCTCTCCAGATCCTTCAAATTCAGAGGTCCATGTTGATGGACTCTCCTCTTCTTTTCACCCCACACATTTTCTATGGGGTTCAGGTCAGAGGACTGGAATGGCCATGGCAGAACCTTGATTTTGTGGTCAGTGAACCATTTTTGTGTTGATTTTGATGTTTGTTTTGGATCATTGTCCTGCTGGAAGATCCAACCAGAGTCCATTGTAAGCTTTCTGGCAGAGGCAGCCAGGTTTTGATTTTTTTATCTGTTGGTATTTGTTAGAATCCATGATGTAATGTATCCGAACAAGATGTCCAGGGCCTCTGGCAGAAAAAACAGCCCCACAACATTAAACATCCAGCACCACATTTAACCGTGGGCATTGTGTACTTCATCTCTGTGTGTGCTAAACCCATCTCTGGTGTTTGCTGGATATATATAATATATATATTTTTTTAAGATTTTCTGACCCCAACGCCCAACTAATTTCTGCAATTCTCCAGCTGTGATCCTTGGAGATTCTTTGGCCACTACAACCATCCTCCTCACTGTGCGTGGAGACGATATAGACACACGTCCTTTTACAGACCGATTCTTAAGATCTCCATTTGATTGGAACTTGTTAATTATTACCCTGATGGTGGAAACTGGCATTTTCAATGCTTTGGCTATTTTCTTATAGCCACTTCCCATTTTGTGAAGCTCAACAACCTTTTGCCGCACATCAGAACTATATTCTTTAGTCTAACCCACTATGATTGATGATTAAGGGAATTTGGCCTGTGTGTTACCACATATTTATTGATTTATTGAAACAGGAAGTCATGGATGAACAATTTCATGTTCCTAGTCACACAGGTGCACTACAAATGTAAAATATGAAGGGGAATGTACTTCAGATATATTTTACTCATAAGAATTTCTAGGGGTGCCAATAATTGTGACCGTGTTTTGGAGAAAAATATTTATTTAATAATGAGATATTCAATTAAAGGTTAGGTTTTTGTGAATTTTGTTAATGAAAGATCAAAAATATAAACAGTGCAGATTTTTTTCACAGCCTTCTTTGCTCATATTTACCAAGGGTGCCAATATTTTTGGCCACAACTGTATGTGGGGATTATTTATTGAGAAATATTTGAAGTGGTGCTATTTTAGTGCATTTCTATTTTTATACTGTGAAAGGCTTTGTTTGGAAAATGTTAATAATAAAGCGTTATATTGTTACATATTGTTTTCTTTAGAAGGAAATAAATGCATTTTGACAGTAGAAGTACATTTAGAGTCAAATTTCAGCACTTTCAAAACCTGATTAATCGCGATTAACTACAAATAATTATGTGATTAATCGCAATTAAAAATGTAAATAGACAGAGCACTAGAAATTTTTTATAATTAGAACAATAAAATAGCTTTTGTTCCTCTTTGTGCATTTTTGAGGAGTGATATGATGACAAAATAGGGTAAGTGGCAAAATATTGGCAGCGGTAATGGCGTGTAGTTTTTTGTTAAAACTGGTGCCAAACATTTTCATAAAAGTGCATCCCTAATTTCTAAAAAGGTACTTTAACAAATAATGCTATATTACAATTGAAATTTTGTTTTTGTTTTTTGCATTACAGTAATGAGAATTGGGGTTTGAAATTGAATTAATTGTCAAGAAATTGTCACAATGCAAAACTCCTAATGGTCCCAAAAATGGGCTTAATTGTCTTTAAGCAAAATATTATTTCTAACTTCTTTCTTTTGATTTTGAGATGAAATATGACCTGGTAAAGCCTCTCGACATGTGATATTCACCTGGATAGATTTTGTTCTTCCCTGGTTACAAGATGTAAATGGGTCTCTCTCTCTCTCTCTGTCGCTCTCTATCTATCTCACTAAACTTCCCGTGCAGGTTGAGTTTGCAAAAGGATCTGTAAGTGAACACCTGTCTTCACTGTTTGCTCTGAAGTATGCTTTGTTCCACTCCTCCGCACATTATTCCTCAGGCACCAAGTGCCAGCAAGTTCAGAACAACAGGGTGGAGACTAAAAAGAAGAAGTTTAAATCTGATTTTTCATTTTTCTGTGCTGGAATTTCAAGAACCAACCACACTGCGGTCTTTAGTCACTGAAGTTGATTTTTTTTTCAGTTCTGCCTTTTTAAACCGAACAGTCCTGATCTTCAAGATACGACTTGTTTAACAGGTGATCTGTTGTGTTGTAAGCTGTTTTTGCTACTGTACCTTTAAGACTTTTACATATAAATGAGCTTGGTTATGATTGAATAACCTGTTTGATTGTAAATGCACTGTGCTTCACATTGTCTTTTTTTAGGGCAGGTGAAAGTGCTCAATACGCAATAGGTATATGTAAATGTGGGTGGTCTTATGTTAATGAGCTCATAGTTATGGCGTAATAACCATAACAATTGTTAAATAACCTGTTTTGCTGCTTACTCTTAGTAAATAGTCTGGGTGGATTGGGAAGAAAGTTTCGGGTTGGCAGTGTTAGAGTATGCATATAGATAGAGCAAGAAAAATCATTTGATTTTAAAACAACCTCAATGAGTTTCCATTCTGTTTACAATCTAAAAGTCCAGAGCAATTGTTTGTGAATGCCGTCTGTGGCTTGTCGAGGAGATGTGTGCGATTACTTTTTGAAGTGTTTAGAATTTTGATCAGATTTTTTCCTGGTGGACTATAAAACTTGTGAATAAATTGGAGGAACCCAATCCATATAAAAGAGACTTGGGAATGGGTTCCTTCGACTTGGGACAGTAAGGAACCACCCAGAACACTCTTTAGCAACTGCTCAGAACATCTTAGCAATGCCCTGGCAACCACCCACAACATCTTAGTATAGTGATGGCATGTATTGCACATGCAAACAACACTCACATTTTCTTAAGGACATGCAAAAATCTAGCTTAGTTTTTGTTCCATGCTTTTAGTCGTTGCTGTTGGTGAGAGTTGAAATTAGATGTTTCTTTTTTAAGAAATAAACCCTATGCTGCTTTGGTATTTCACTGCAATACTGCCATCATATTCTGAAACATTTGTCGCTCCGCCCCTCTGAATTTGGTAATTTGTGGCATTGCTTTCAGCATACTGGTGATTTAAAAAAGCATGATAAGCTCTGGAGTTTTAGAGTTTGTGACTGTGGTTAGACAACGGCTTGTGCTTTAGGTTGTGAGAAATAATATTATGATGCCAATGCCAAATTAGATTATTTTAATGCAGAAATGAAACGGTACTGTTTTGAGTTCGTGGTGCCCTCATTTAAGGATGCAGCCTGTTTCCTTAGCAAACGAAAGAGTCTTGTTAAATACGAGCTTATCCGTCCTTGAAATTAGTTTACCATTGATAGCTGGGAGTATACCACAAAATGTTTTATTTTCTGAGCAATGGCAGGAGGTTTTGTGCTGTCAAATGATTTTTTTTTTTTAAAAAACAATTTAAAAAAATAGTTGACAGAACTATGTGTATTCTGTGTCACAGTGCTGTGACATGCTAAACTCTGTCTAAAACTATATCGAACATTATTATGCCAAGTCATTTTAATTCCGATCTCGATTTGATTCATAAGGGTACATTTCTGTTACAATGTCCATTTTGTTTATAAAAGAAATTCTCTCTCAGCTAATGCTCTTAATTATAAAGGTACCTTCTAGGCAACCCTTCTAGGTACAATTTGAAAATATTAATTATAATTTATCATTAGTTTTTCATCAAATTGGTCACATTTTAGCTTTTAAAAGATGTTAAAATTCAGTCTGTTCCATCAATTAATGTCTTGAAATTGCATAAATTATGTTACATATATATTTTTGTTAAATTTGATTGTTTACTTGCATAATTTGTTCTATTTTCAAGTATTTACATTGATATGTAGAACACGTGCTTAATCGGTTACTGTCTCTTTAAGATTAGCAGCATCAGCCAGTGAGCACATATAACGAGATGTGAATTTTTTTAGCCATCAGTGTGTGATTAGGATTGAATAAAATTGAATTGATTAGAAAAAGAAAAAAAAAAAAACTTTTTTTTAATCAACAACTTGACTGTAAAAACAGAAAGGGTATTAAAGAGATATTATTCAGTGACATATGGGTCTGTGGATCTCGTCTTTGGATACAGAACAAGTTATACCAAACTTTTACTCTCAAATCGCAGTGAAAGGACCTCTGTGCTAATAGCTTCTCCACTATACTACTAAATCACTGGTGAGGAAAATCTGAACATTTACTAGCCAGTGGCTAATCATAGATATTTTTAGTCGCATAGCATGAGATTTGGTTGCACATGCTAATGATTTAGTTGCATTACATAGAGTGAAAGATTGATCTTGGGATTTAAGAATCGATACTGAGATTGCGATGCATCGGAAAATCTAGATTTTTACCCAGCATATTTATGACCTTGTAAATTGAGACTACATGGAACATATGTACTTTTAAAAATCTAATTGTTAGACAACAATACCATTTAATATGAACTGTTAAAGGCAAAAATGTGTGAAAACACCTAAAATATACACCTTTTCCGTTATGCATTAATATAATTTCTAACCTAAAATCTTTATTTTGAGAAAAGAAAAAAGAAAGCAAATGGACATGTTATGCATCAGATGCCTATTGATAAATTGAGAGGATTTTACAAAATGTTGTATTTATTTTTGTAGCCTAACGGCTGCAGTTTCTACACTGATCATCAACATGCAAAGATATCACATGTCCAGCATATGTTTCCAAGTGATTCAGTGGAGTTTTCAAGTGATTCAGCATATGTCTGTCCACAACGTTATTTTTCCCCCTCAAAGTTGTAACTTTTTAAAGCAACAGGACGTTGCGTCTAATTTAAAGGCATTATGAGTGGCAATATGCAGATTTGAGAGATGCATTTAACTTTTTCACACCCATTTATCTCTCTTGCGACTTTATTGCGCTATTCGGGACATCTGGGACAGCAACGTTGGTAGTAAAGAAAAACAGTCATGCTTTCCCCTCCCCCCTCTCTCTCTCTGTCTGTGCCTGCCTCTACCCCCTCCCTCCATCGGACATGCCGTCCGCTACTCCCATAGCCTGGGAGGAAGTGTTATGACTTGCAACCGTAGGTCTTTGTGAGGCAGACAGGAATGCTGGTGTTTCAGATTAGCCTTGAAGGGTGTGGAGCGAGGACTGCCTCTTCTGTTGCGACTGCTACTGCATACAGCCACGTTCTCAGCACAGGTTGGGTTCGATTATCTCTGTTTTTTTGTCTTCTGATCTCTCTCTACGTCCCACACTGTCTCATTAACGTCTTTCACTGGGGAAAAGCCCTTTATCTGTCTCATTCTCTTCTCAGTTGATCTGATAACTGCAGCGGCATCTGTAAAATGCTCAGTTGCATTTAATCCACATTTGTTTTATCGGATCGCAACAAATCGTTTGGAGTGCAGGAACCAGTTTTGGAGGTAAAAGAAGGGTTGTGTTTTTTGCATTTTTTCAGGCTTGTAAATCTGCTTTGTGTGAAGCACATGGTCAGCCTTCTGTTTTAAAACTAAAACCCTAAGAACTGAAATTTTTGTGGCTTTTGTTACTTGCGTTATGTTGCATAATGACTTTGAATACGTAAAGTTATATCACTTTACAATTGACAGTCCTCCGGAGACATTGAAAAACTCGTGACTAGACAAGGTTGCTTAGATTTGTGCATGAGCTCAGAACACTCTTCAGTCATTTGGGGAATAAACAAACCATAGTCAAATTTGACTGTCTTTACGCAACTTTTGTAGAAGCTTGAGTGCTTTGACAGGAGCATTCCTGGAACATGATCAGATTATTTGAATTGCGAAGAAACGGGTGATTCATTGAAGGCATGTAGCGCACTAAAACTTTTATTGATAGGGATTCCGCAAGGGTAGGTATTAGGCCCTTTTTTTTTTTTTTTTTGTCTTTTCCCTAAAATTTCCACTGCAGTTTCTGTGTTTGCCTTCTGAAATTACATCAAATGTGGACCTTGAAACAAAATTGGCCAATAACCTTCATCTAGCTGGATCTTTAAGCCTTGTTATTTACATGCTAAACATTTATATAACATTGGCAAGAGTTTCGGTTTAAAAACATTTGTGAAGTCTATAACTCCATCCTGTCCCATCGGGGTGTGGTAGGACGTCTGGCAACGCTGAATGACGTATCGAAGTGGTGAAAAAATTTTAAGGCAGGGTGACGGCTTTGTGAATGGAGATGTTGACATGCACTGCGGGTGCGTCCTGAATCATCAAGGTTAGTGAAGGGTAGTGGCTAGCTGGAAAACTAGTCTCGGGCAGCCTAGAGTGCTGCTGTGCTGTTCACTCTCTTTTATAAGCAGATCTCAGGTCAGTTGTACAGTGGGGCATGATTAAGGGTGACATGGCAAATCTGTTCTCAGTTTAGTTGCTGTGAGTACAGCCACATTTCAAAAGGTATGTCAGCAAAGTATGTTCATAACTCTTAGTAACACACTGACACATTGATGTGCCATAATACTGCAATAAGAAGTATATTGCAGAGTATATCAGCTGTTGCATAAGTGATGTCCTGGACAAATATTTGGCTTGTCTGTAAGGCACTTTAAAGATATGCAGCTTTTGGTGTGTGTGTTTGTGTGGTGAGGTCTATGCAATTTTTTTACAGGCAAAATAAAGCAGTCTGTTGGACAGTTCAGTGCAGGCTGCATCTGGTATTTTTTTTTTTTTTTTTTTTGCACACTATCGTAACTCGATAAATCAGCATGCTGATTGGGCTCTTCACTTTAGTTGATCAAAAAAAGATTATTTTTGTCCATTTAAGTCAGTTCAGCTAATGTTTTTATTGTGTTTTTATCTATTAGTCTGTTTTAGCTTCCTTTTAATAACTACCATCTTTAACGTGCTATAACTGCATTTGTGACTCTAGTGGTTGTTTAATGTGCTTATTTCATTGTTTGGTTGAACTTTTGCCAAGCCTTTACCATGTACCAGCATTAAAATGGATTCAAACAAAAGGCTTTGTCATTACACTCATGTCATTTGAGTTACTTTAATTATTGTGTTGTTGAATTCAAAGGGACTAGCTTGGACACGCCCTCTCAAACATATGTTTTGCCCAAATATAGTTGAATCTGTTGCCCTTGCATGCTTGATAGACGTTTGCATGTGATTTGCATGCGTTTTCATCTTACTGTACAATCCCATTGCCAGGTTTGTTTCTCAGTAGAGAGGCAACAGTGAGCGTTTACAAGTTGGAAAATCACACAATAACTTCATAACCGGGATCACTGAAGTCACAATGGAATGCTGTTATTGAATGATACTTGTCTTTCTCTCTGCAGAAGGAGACACATCATTTGAGTGAGAGCGCGTCAGGTTGTTTTCAGAAAGATGGCAGGGAAGATATCGAAAGACGATCTGGAGGAATTGCGCGAGGCCTTCGAGAAAGTTGGTGAGTGCTCTTCCTGTCCAACCAGTTTGGGAGACTCCAATCACAACATGGAATGCTGCCTGTGAAGGTGTCCTTTTCACTGTAATTTACATATATAATGATTTCTACAGATTTTGCTTTCCTTGCATGGATAAAAATGCTTACTTTGTTTTCAGAGTTAATACTATGGTTTAGAAAATTGTCGTCACAAATGCCTCGTTTAATTTCTGGTTTTGAATGAATGGCTGTATGACAGGAGACTCTAGAGCAGTGGTTCTCAACTGGTTTTGCTTCAAGACCTGAATTTTGCATTGGACGTCAAGTAGCGACCCAATACAATAACTGAACTCGTACAAAAGTAAACCGTTTTTAATGGGTTGTATGATACGTTTTTGTTTTGGTAATGGTTTTGGAGGATTAGGGCATGTCATGCAACCTGTCCATGTTGGCATCTGCCTAATTTGGATAGCTTCTACCAAGTAACAAATGAAGTTGCGTCAGAATGCTGTAGTGTTTCATTGAATGCAAAGCCTTAGACGTCAACTATAAAAGCTATGAGAAGCTTTTTCTCCTTCCTTTTAAAAATGGATAAACCTGTTTATCTTGCTATCCTAACTGGGCACATTTATATGATTAGTCACATTTTATTATATGCATTTAGCATATTTTAGTTTCGCAACCTGATTAGAATAGACCTGCAAATCCATTTTTGGTTCGCAACACACCAGTTAAGAAACACTGCTTTGGACTGTTTGGTCATCCTCAGGTAATGTGATTTGTGATGTGATTGTTGTGTAATGTTTTTATCTTTGTAATGTTATTGTCTCTCCTTCTGCTTGCTTGTGTGGCTTGTTCCGTTACCATCTGCGTTGTTATTGCTCAGAAAAACATCTGGATTTTTCATTCGACCTCATGAGGTTTTTGGCATCAGCTGTTGCCTGGCGCTCAGAACGTCCTCGTGGACTGCTGTCTGCAAATCAGCGACAGCAATCTGTTGCTTTTTCAAAAATTCTTGATAAGGAAACATTCCGATTTTCCGCTCTTTTTCTCCACGTTTTTAAATTCAAGTCTCTTGTTCAGTTTGATTAGAGACTTTGACGATTAAGAGTAAATTGACTTTTGCAAAGATTAAAAAAATAAATAAATCTGTGCTGAATAGATAGTGTTCACTAATGCAGTCTTGATCCATGGCTGGTGAATTTTTGTTTAAAAAAGAAAAGAAAAGTAACTTGCCAAGTGTATTTTTAGGTTTATAGGTTTTAGGTTTATTATTTTATTGTGACAAAATTCCATTACTGTAATGAAAAATAATCTCATGTCCTGTTTGGACACAATTAATTAATTTAATTAATTTAAAGTGTTAATAAATTTAGTACAACAAACACTACCATGGTGTAGTTATACTTAATAATTGTACTTTTGACAATTTTAACAAGTACTTTTACAGCTTTACTTTATAATCTAAATTATATATATATATATATTTCACATTACAGTAATGAAAATGAGATTTAATTGTACTTTACAGTCTAAATAATATATATATATTTTTCACATTACAGTAATGAAAATGATTTTTTTGACATTATACTGTAGAAGGCTACTTTATAATAGGTTTCATTTTGTTTACACAAAATATAATTTCTTATTTTTTTCCTTTTGATTTTGGGGTGAAATATGGCCTCTGCATGTTCTTAACAGTTTTTTGTTAGATTCGCCCATTATAGCTGTCTAATGCTCAAAACAACAAATTAAACACTTGAGCTCTTGTGCTATAATCGAGGATTTTAATTGTTGTTTTTTATCACAAAAAGTGTTTTTTATAGCAAGTATTGTAAAGATCACATGAAAAGAAAGCAAAGTTTTTAAAAAAATATATATATACTGTGATCTGTGATCTTAGACCCCTTCTAAGACATTCCAGACCCCAACGTTTTGGAGTGGTTGGTTATAGTAAGTTTGGATTTGAAATGTTTTGCATGGTTCTTCACAAGAATGTGCTTCAGTGTGTATTTTCCCCCATTTATCTGATTTCTCCAGCAGTCTGGGCAGAACCTCTAAATGGTTGGTCATTTAATGGTGTTAAATGCAAACACTTGAGAAAAACCCATTGGTTAACAGTACTTGATGGTTATTTTAATGTTGCATTCTGTTTTAAAGACGGATGTTGTTGTTTGTTAAATGTTTAAAGCTTAGCAACTGCTGTTCATTTGATTCAATTGTGCTTTATTCTTTAACCTAGTGAGCAGACAACATTTTAAGTTATAATAGGTACACCTCCCATGCGAATGCATTTTCAAACGGTAGGCAGCAAAACGTTGCATCATTACAAAATACCTTTTTTTTTTTGGCCAACCTCTAAGTTGTCATTGTATGTTTCCTTCAATGAGGCAATCCCAAAATGCATTTGCGATAAATAAGTAAAAGTATTTTCACTATGTTTTTGAAGCATGATTTAAATGTTGGGATTACATTATTTTAAAACCTAAACAAAACATTCCACAAACATCGCAGGTTGGTATGGTTTTGTTTTCATGGAGGAATTGATGTTTTGAGGCTACTTCAAGAAAACCTAGCCATTAGGTATTTTCACATTTCTAAAACATTTTATTTTGGTTGTATAAAATTCAGATGTATTTGTGATTAAAATGTAATTTTTCTGAAATGAAATATGTAGATTTAAAAAAGAAAAGTTGCACTGCAATGTAACTTTATTGTAACTATAATGCAATGTTGTGAAATGTTGTACAGTAATTTTGTACTTGCTAGATGACAACAAGCTTGCAAGATGTCGATACCAAAGCTCACCGTGAATTTGCTGTCTCACTGTAGATTTGAATGGCAATGGTTTCATCTCCGATTACGAGCTCCACGACCTGTTTAAAGAGGCCAATCTGCCCCTGCCGGGGTACAAAGTGCGAGAGATCATCCAGAAACTCATGGAAGAGGGGGACAAAGACAAGGACAATAAGATCAGCTTTGATGAGTTTGTGTCTGTAAGTGTCTTCATATTCACTACATACACAATCTGTTCTGTGACACAAACATTCATATATAATCAGATTAAAAATCGAATTTAAACCTGAAAATAAAGTTTAGGATTTTGAAGCATTCAAAATAAAGAAATGTGATGACATACAATAAATATTTAAAGTATTTACACCGATCAGCCACAACATTGAAACCTCCTGCCTAATATTGTGTAGGTCACCCTCATGCCGCCAAAACAGCGCCAACCAGCATCTCAGAATAGCATTCTGTACAGAGTGGTTATCTGAGTTACCGTAGACTTTGGCCAGACTGGTTTGAACTGACATTCTCTGTTGACTTCTCTCATCAACAAGGCATTTCCGTCCACAGAACTGCCGCTCACTGGATGTTTTATGTTTTTGGCACCATTCGGAGTAAATTCTAGAGACTGTTGTGTGTGAAAATCCCAGGAGATCAGCAGTTACAGAAATACTCAACCCAACCCATCTGACACCAGCAGTCATCCATGCAATTATCTAATCAGCCAATCCTGTGGCAGCAGTGCATAAAATCATGCATATACGGGTCAGGAGCTTCAGTTAATGTTCACATCAACCATCAGAATGGGGAAAAAATTTGATCTCAGTGAATTCGACTGTGGCATGATTGTTGGTGCCAGACGGGCTGGTTTGAGTATTTCTGTAACTGCTGATCTCCTGGGATTTTCACACACAACAGTCTCTAGAATTTACTCCGAATGGTGCCAAAAACAAAAAACATCCAGTGAGCAGCAGTTCTGTGGATGGAAATGCCTTGTTGATGAAGGAGGTCAACAGAGAATGGCCAGAATGAGGGGGACCTACACAATATTAGGCAGGTGGTTTTAATGTTGTGGCTGATCGGTGTAAGATTCTGCACTATTTCTAGGTCAATAATCAAATGTAAGCAAATTAGTGACATTGGCCATGAACCCCTTTGTAAAGGTCTGATTTCTTTGCTTCCATTAAAGCACACACTTATGTACATTTTTCATGTACATTTTTCAATGTAACGTATTAAATTAGGAAAAATGTGAGATTAAAGCATTTTATATGAACATGTATCAACATTTAGGCTCAATACTAAACTACAAACGCTAGTTAGAAACAAAGGTACATAACACATTTTTCATTGTCATGCTTTGTATAATAAAATATCCAGTGAGTCAACACTTTGTTGGGCCTGTTGACTACATTTGCAATTCAGATGTCATTTTCATCAGAAAAACATATATAACATTTACTGTTCTTATATTGTGCTGTGAATCATTTAGTTATGAATCTTTTAGTTGAGTTGATTGAATAAAGTGAAATTTGATTAATGAATTATCTGTGAATGTAACAATGATGCATAATGGAATTAAAACCAAATGTTCCGAATGCGTCATTTACGGCTTTATATCCCTGATTTGCATATTCAGCAGTAGCTTTGGGATAAACTGACTTCGACCAACATGGACAATATGGTGTAGAATGAGATCAGAGTTTCAGTGCTCAGTCCAGATGGTCTTTATAGCAATTCATCATTGTTATAGTCATTTCCTTTGTAGTCAATAATTGGTATTATGCAGTGGCTCCAAAATATATTTGGGCACTTAATCAACACTTAAGCATTATATAACAAAATATCAAACTAAGTGTCATTTATAGTAAAAAAAAACTTTTGTAATAATTAAGACTAAAAGAATTTGGACACTTAAGCCACACTTAACCATGTCTAAAATGCCACTTGGTTTGATATTTTATCTAATGCGTTAATTTTAAAGACAGATAGATAGCACAAGTACACTTTTCAAGCAAGTTGGGTTTTAAATGATAAAACAATAGATATTTGTGCTCAGTGTAGTTGGATACTTTCTGGTCATAACTCTTTTGTTATTTTGGCGGTTAAGGCTCTGGGTTACTGACTAGATGGTCAGGGGTTCAAGCCCCAACACCGCCACGATGCCACCGTTGGGCCCTTGAGCAAGGCCCTTGACCCCATCTGCTCCAGGGGCGCCGTATCATGGCTGACCCTGCGCTCTGACCCCAGCTTGGATATGCGAAAACGGGGCAGTGGTGGCTCAGCGGTTAAGGCTCTGGGTTACTGATCAGAAGGTTGGGGGTTCAAGCCCCAGCACTGCCAAGATGCCACTGTTGGGCCCTTGAGCAAGGCCCTTGACCCTGTCTGCTCCAGGGACCCTATCAGCCATATCATAGCTGACCCTGCACTCTGACCCCAGCTTAGCTGGGATATGTGAAAAAAAGAATTTCACTGTATATGTGCAAATGTATAATGTGTGATAAATAAATATAATTATTAATTATTAAATTATTAAATGACGACAGAATTTTCATTTTTGTGTGAACAATCCCTTAAAGTGTACTACAAGTACTTTTTGGAGCACTGTAATTAAAAAATTCTTTGAATGGTTGCTCTATATCATTGGTCACAGTATTGTATCTCATACCATTTCATTGACACTCCTTGTAAATGGTGTGTCCTGTGAATGGCCCTGTGTTTGTTTGCTCTGCTGGGAGGAGGTTATGAACAGCTGCTGTCAGCTTCAATTTACTGGATGATCCACTTGGCACTAAAATACTTTGTTTGATTATTCAAACATGCCAAATTTCACAAATTATGGGCATATTTGACGCTTCAAATGCGTTGGACCACATGTGTGGTTGGGTATTTTTAAATAAGAAATTCACATTTGCTGTTGCATGTGTGAGTGTGTTGGTTGCCATGTATTTAAGCAATAAAGTATAAGAGGTTGTGCTATATTGTGAATATAGTCATGGCTAAAGGGCTTTGTTAGGCACAACATACAGCGGAGTGCCTTACTGCTTTTATAAAATGATTACTGCGTATTAAAACTAAAATAAAACAAGTTCATTAAAACTTTTCTATTTAGCAAATTCATTAAGTGCAATTCTTCTCCTGGAATATATATTCCCTGACTTGTAAACTAAGGTTAACAGTTGTCCTCTATGAGTGTTTTGAATTGGTATACACAGTTCTTATTTATTTTTACTTTTATTAACATACATACAGCGTGCTGTGCTTTAACTGTTAGAATGTTTGCATGGTGAAACCATCTTGTCTTTGAATTAATCCCCTTTAAAACACTGCTGCTATAGCCATACATATTCAGATGTGCATCTTTGAACACTGCGTTGTGATTCCCACTGTTTTTGAGCATCTTGTGCCATGAGCATTATATTTTTAAGATGTTTAAATAGTAGGGCTTAAAATTCATATTTTTAATTGAAGTAATTACACGATATACCAATTAATCAAATTAATCGCAATTAATTGCATATTAATTGCATAATTGCAATAATACTACACTTTTTTTTATAATACGCCTTTAAATGTAGCTTAAAGCACTTTACATAGAGAAAGAACAAGAATATAAGAATAAAAAGCATAAAAACAAATAGAATAAATAAACAAATATCAAAACTGAGTTAATAAAACAGAATACAACAAATAAAATAATCATAAAAGCATATATATTTGCTGAGAAAGCCCCTCAAATAACAATAATTACAATTATAAGGATTAAATGATTATAAATAGTTATATTTAAATAATATAAAATTTCAGATAATTAAAATGCATCACATTACTGTGGCAGACATGTAAAGCATTGATTAGACAATACAAAAAGTGGCTTTAGAAGGCAATCTGCCAGAGATTTATTATAAGGGCTTGTCTAAGGACACATCAATGTACACATGTACATGTACATCTAACTTTGGTTTTTAGGTCTGTTTTATGTTGCTGTGTCAAGTTAAACGTAGTTTGAAACTTAAAAAAAAACAAAAAAACACACGTTTAAAGATCTTTGCGTTCAGAATTGCATTCCGGCCAGCTGTGTTTGAACGCAAGAACGCGTCAAGTGGGGCCTGGGTAGCTCAGTGGTAAAGACGCTGGCTACCACCCCTTGAGTTCGCTAGTTCAAATCCCAGGGCATGCTGAGTGACTCCAGCCAGGTCTCCTAAGCAACCAAATTGGCCCGGTTGCTAGGGAGCGTAGAGTCACATGGGGTAACCTCCTCCATGGTCGCTATAATGTGGTTCATTCTCGGTGGGGTGCGTGGTGAGTTAAGCGTGGATGCCGCGGTGGATGGCGTGAAGCCTCTACACGTGCTATGTCTCCGTGGCAAAGCGCTCAACAAGCCACATGATAAGATGCGCGGGTTGACGGTGTCAGACGCGGAGGCAACTGGGATTCATCCTCTGCCACCCGGACTGAGGCGAATCATTACGCAACCACGAGGACTTAAAAGCACATTGGGAATTGGGCATTCCAAATTGGGAGAAAGAAAAAAAAAAGAATGTGTCAAGCAAGCCTGAGTGTGGTTTGTTGTCTGTACAGCTGAACATTGACTATACAGTTGTAGTTTTGCTTACTGCCCCCTGCTATCAAGCTTCAATTGCTCTGATAGTAAGAAAATTCTACGAATACATTTTTAAATAGTTAATTTTAAATGCGTTATTTTTTATAAAATTAACGCGTAATTTTTTTTAATAAAATTAACCGCAATTAATTAATGCATTAAATCGACAGCCCTGTCAAATAGCTTAACTTTTAAAAATGTTTCAAGACCCCTCCATTCTGTGGAGATGAACTTAAATACATTTCTAAATTCAAATTGCTCTCCAAACTAAACGAAAAAGCAATTAAAATAATGAAGTAATCAAAAAAATTATATATACACTACCGGTCAAAAGTTTTGAAACACTCATTCTTTAGTATTATTATTATTATTATTTTTCTCATTTTAGAATAATAGTAAAGTCAGCACAACCCTGGGATGCTTTTTAAACAGTATTGAAGGAGTTCCCATCTATGTTGGGCACTTATTGGCTGCTTTTCTTTATTATTTGGTCCAAGTCATCAATTTCAAAAACTTTCTTTTTTAATTACATTTTAGTTTTACAATGAAATAAATTAATATGGTGGCACAATTATATTTTTGTCTACAAAACTAATTTCAAACATTTAAGCATACGCCTTCAGATCAAAAGATTTTTAAGATCATGAGAAACATTTCAGTCATGTTTCGAACTTTTGACCGATAGTGTATATATATATAAGAAATCTGTCTAAACATGCAGGCAGAAAATTTCTTACACAAATGAAGACATAAAAACAATTATAAATGTAAAAATAATTATAATGATGATAATAATTACTGAAATATTTAATTATTTTATTATAAATTATTTTATGTTATAATCACAGATGTATATGCTGCATAGTTGTGGTTACAATGAACTGCTCTGTGGAAATAAAGCGAACTGAACTCAAAGCACCTCCTGAGGTCATTTGCAGCACTCAGACGATACTGTTCTTGCAAAAAAAATCAGAAGACAGAAACAAACAAAGAGTGAGAACCTTTTACATGCACGTGTTTCACGAGACTGCACACCTCCGTACAAACAGTGTGTCATACATGCGCATAGACAGCTTTTCTGTCATCTGTTCTTAAAAATATAATAAAATGTGTTTCTTCAAGCACGTGTCTGTGTGCCACGGGGAAAATTATTTGTAATATTAATTTGATAATAATATTAATAATTTAATACATGGGAAAACAAGCCAAATATCGTCTTGACATCGTCAAAGGCATCAGCTATTGGCGATCACTCTGACCATCGTCAATCCCCGAGATCATCATCTGTCGGCACAACCCTAATGTGCATTTCTCTCTATAATTTAACAAAATGTTCAGACAGTCTCCTTGCTGGTTTTTCCGACACATCCAGAATCATTACCGTTTTGCCGGTGTCGCTGCGGCTCGCTTTGTGCGTGCACTTGTAAAATGTATATTTTAAAGGCTTATTATTACGGTTTAGTATTTCTCTGTAATGTAGAACAGTGTTAGCAATGTTACTTATAACATTCTCAGCCATGGAACTCAAACCTTTTTCTGATGCCCCCCAAAACATATTTAAGTAATTAAAAACATATATTTAAGTAATTACATTAATATCATAAACGTGCGACAACTAGTCGACTAATGGCTTAAACTAACGACTACTAGTCAACTAGGAAAATCTTTGGTCGGGGGCAGCCCTAATAATTATTCAAAGCTACTTTAACCCTATTAAAGCTATTTGTATCAAATATGAATATGACCTGTGTCACTCTCTGTTCAAGCTGACGAGCCAAACAACCTATGGTATGTAAGTATCACATGTTTATGGCACAATCTAGTGTTTATTTGTTAAAAAAGTGGTTTCAGTGTTTTTATCGATCTGTTTAAAATGGCGGCGGACTTGCACGAAAAGTGACTCTTATGTTGGGATAAATTATATTTTAATAAAGTAAAAGTGACAGTAATGATTATATTGTTACTGATATTTTAAAATGAGTATTTTCTGAATATAAGTATGGCAGACAAGCCTCTTGTTCATCGGGAAAGGAGGAAGCAGGAACCTGGTTAACAATCAAAAGACTTTTAATTAAACAAAACACTACATAAAACTGCTTTCCAGCATGACACAAAAGCGCACACATACGAGCACTGCTGCGTGCGTCGCTCTCTCGAACCAGCGTCCCCGGCATCTCTTTATCCCTCTCCCAGCTGATTCAGCGCCGGGCGTCCATCGTTACGGCCCGGCCACGCCCTCCTCCTTGTCACAATAAGCAACGTGTGTTTGGTTAAAATTTTGTATATTATTTTATTGAAAATCCCCCTTTGAAATTCATGTATCAAATATGATAAAACAGGCTTTGAGGTGATTGAGAGATATACCATTACATTCCATTCATGCCCGCCACAATAAAATATATATACAGTAAATGCAGCCTGCTCTGTCATTATAAAGATCTCATTAGATCTCTCAGTGTGATACATTTCAATCCGTATTTATAGACCAAGGAGAGGAAGTTGTCATGGCCAAACTCTCAAACATTTGGTATCTCTGAAAAGCCCAGGGAGTCCTCTGATAATACCTCAAGATTTAACACTGTAGC